>NC_133663.1:29153988-29453988 GCF_037893015.1 Macrotis lagotis | reverse complement strand
AAGACATGTGCATTTGGTAGCATTAGGTGAGGAGCTGGTATCTTGATAAAAGTGAACGTCCACTAATAGTGCAGGTTGAAGTATCCAAAACACCAGGAGATTGTTGAGTGAGGTCCTCTTCTAGCCCTAGTCTTAGTGCATCCTATGACCATAGACTTAGAGGGGCTCCGAGTGTCATAGCTCTTCTTCCCCCCACACCCCATTTTATAAGTGAAGAGACTAAGCTTGATAAAGGTGAATTGACTTGGCCAAGGTCAAGGAGTGGAGATTTGAAGCCAGGCAAGTCTTCAGACTTCAGGCCTAGCCCTTGTCCCAGGACATCAATCATGTCCTCTTTCTCTTTTCGGGGAGGGATTCCATCAGGGTGCTCCTGCCTCCGTGGCCTCTGATCCTCAGATGGAAGAGTCTGGCTTGTAAAATCAAGTAGAGTAAATCACTGCAGCACTAGCAGTTCTTGTTGGGGTGATTTATAACCAAAGGGGAAGGGGAAACTCTTGGGCCCCAGCCATGTTTTAGCACCCACAAAGATGTGGACCTAGCAGGGCCGTGCCTGTCGCCAACCGTTGAGAACAACAGCTAAGTGGTATGGGAAATGGTATGTTGAATTGGGGTTGGAAGAGATCTGGAAGACCGATGATTGCTTTTCAGATTCCAAGCAGGAAGTGGCCATTTTAATGTCTAAAATGCTGGGGGTGAGTGTTCACATGTCTAAGTCAATAGGATTGAAAAGCGTCTGCAAATGATGCATGTCTGTGGAATTGATTTTGTGACAGTCTGGGGACTTCATTTCTACTATCAGCCCCATGAATGGCTAAATATAATTTTCCTAAAATATGACTTCACTCGGCCAGCAGCAAGATATCATCTTGGCCTTTGTATTTTGGCTGGCTGACATTTTCTCTTTTCCCATGAAGGCAGGGGGCCTGCTAAGCAGAGTGCCGCCCCTCTCCGTTAAGATAAATGTCTGATAAGATGGTGGAGTAGAAAGTTGCAATGGTGGGGCAATGGAAGGCCGCTTTCCTCTCTCTTAACATCTAGCCCATATTATTTTCTGCTTTGGCATTTTATAGGGAGGAAACATATCTTATTTTATTTCTTAAGTACAAGATGTACTGAGTTTTAGAGTGACGTATGGGAGTTTTTTTTTCCCTCATGTGCAGGCATTAGCTAAGCTTGAATCAAAAGCAAAATGTCAATATTCCTTTACATTTGCTCAATTCAACGAGCATTTTGCAGTAGGAGAAGGATACAGCTCTTGAGTCCTGGGATGTTAGAGGAAAGAGTTAGGGAGGAGAAGTCAAAGTCCTTTTCATTCTTTTTGATCTGTAGAATGTTTTTCCTTGTGGATCATAATAATTTAAATTCATCATGATCATTTCACTTCAAAGAGACAGGCTGGTGCAGAAAAAAAAAGTATAATAGATTTGTTTTAAAGAAAGACAGGCTTAAATTTTGCTTCTGATACTCATTAGATGTATGACTGAGTAAATTACTTCACTACTCTGAGACTCAATTTCCTCATTTGTAAAATAAGAACAATAACTTTGCTAAAACAGAATTTCTATGGAACTAGGATGAGGTAATAGTGTTAAAATTGTAATTGATATAATAGAAGTTGGCATTTATTTAATGGTTTAGATCTGCAAGATACTTACCTTACATTATTTCAAATAAACCAAATGATACTGAGAGACTGAATTATTATTATTCATTTCCTCTTCTTTTCAATGGAGTTCAGAACAATATAAAGACAAAAAATGAGAGAATTGCAGCTCTCAAGAAGCTTATATACAGGAAAGTCTTCCTGTAGTAGATGATACTTGAGTTTCATCTTGAAGGAAGCAAATTTTATGAATAAGTCATTGTTGACTCACTCTTACCCATCATGCTTCTTTTTATTGCTTCTAGGTCACCTGTAGTTTGGATTTTTCCATCTTTACCTCATTCTCTCTCTCTCTCTCTCTCTCTCTCTCTCTCTCTCTCTCTCACTTTCCAATGGTGTTTCTGCATTCATTGACTGAGCTCAGTCAGAAGAGTCTAAGCAAAGGTTATTAAAATGTTAATTAGTGTCTGATCTCAAACTACAAGTACTGCAAATTCTTCCAGCAATCTGAGGTCTCCAGGCGCCCATTGAAGAAAAAACCTGGCTGGTTTGGCTGAACACAGGACTTTTCAGCTTTGAGAGATGAAATGAATACTGAACCTTTTGGGGTGGCTCATAACTAATCATAATGCAGTCGATGCTAACAAAATATGACCTAGCAGGATTTCGACTGGAAATTGGCAACCTTTCCCAGTTTCACAGCTAAAAGTCTTTACCCAAATAGCTAATCTCAGAGCCAAACCAAAATAAAATAATACCATAATTTAATAAAGAGTCAAGTAGCTTAATTTGAAGCAGTATAGAAAAACAGTTAACACTGTGAGGTAGAAAATTATCAGTATTATCTCTGGAATTGAAAAGAAATTTCCAACACAATCATATTAGGAAATTCCCTAAAATGATTTTAAAATTATTCTAAACACCTTCAACTTATTCAACAATAGAAACTGAACTTTTCATTTCATTCTCAAATAGAGTGAGTTTTACAAAATGGGAGAAAATTCTATAAAAATAAAAAGATTGGAATCATTTTACAACCTGAATAGGTACAAATTATACATTTTAAAAACCAATAAACTAATTGTTTCCCATCAACTAAATAGTCTGACAGTTTTTCCCCCACACCATTTTCTGGGGGGTATTTAGGGGTTGCAATGGGACCTGGACCTCGGATGAGGAAGAGCTGGGTTCAAATCTGATCCAAGACACTTATTAACTGTGTGACCCTGGGCAAATCACTTGACCATTATTTGCTCCAGTTCATCATCATCATCATCATCGGTAAAGGAAATGGGAAACCACTCTAGTATCTTTGCCAATAAAATCCCATGGAAAAGACCATGGGCTCACAAAGAATCAGACACAACTGAACCACCACAACAAATACCTTTTCTTTCTTCTCTCCTTGTCTAAAGCAAATGTGTGTTTTCCTTTGGAGTGTGTGCTTGTGCAATAATATACATGGACTGTCAATTTAAACAAATATTAAAAAATCCAATTTAGAAATCACTGTTAAATTGCCAGCCCAGATGGATAGGACTTAGGTAGGAAGCTAATTCAATAAGTAATTAAGTAAGTCTGCTTTTCTGATCTACACCCTCAAGAAGCAAAATTGTGGGTGTCTTTGCTAAAGTTAGACAAGTTTTCACCAATGCTTGAGTGAAGATGAAAAAACTGAGAATGAAAGGATTAGACTCATTCCCTTTTATTCTATCTACTGACTTATGATGCCTCCCAATGACTTCTTATTTCAGATTTTGGAAAATCAACCAATAAACCATCGCTCCTGACAGTTATAACATGTGAGGAAGCATTAAAATATAATTGTAAAACAAACAAACTAAGAAATGTTGGCAGCAGTTTGTTGTGTGACTAGAATGAGCAGTATGTCACTTAGTATGAGATTTTGGCAGAAATCTTTGTCTACACAATATCTGAAAAAAAAATCCATTGGTTAATTATATAACATAAAGCTTTATTTCCTTAGTTGCTTTTTCCTTCGTGTCGATGGGACTGTTTTTCCTTTTTGGCTTTGTTTCCCCCTCATCTTGCTCTGAGCCTCCCACATAATAGTCACTTAACAAATATTTATTCAAATGAATCTTTGAACTGAGTTGTCTTTTTGCTAAACATCCCCAAATCTGATTTTTCCCCTCCACTTTGTGGATTAACTTTGGTGAACTTCTTACTACACTGTTATTGTTTAGATGAATGGAACAGCAGTGCCGTCAAATACTTGATTTCTAAAATTGAAATTGGCTTTTAAGAACAGGAAATTTTTCTGTGTATGTATAGACAGCCCAAAGTGACCAAATCATGTGATTTCAAGTTAATATTGAAATGTGAGTTAGTGCTTTTGTTTAGAAAAGAAACTTTAAGCCTATTCATTTATTTACTTAGCAGACTTTAAAGGGGAAGCTGATGAAGGGCAGGAAGGAGTAAGAATTAATCAAAATTATTTCTGCTAAAAAGGAAGGTAGTAGAAAATTAATGTTCTGATAGACACAAAATGATTCTTTGAAACTTTATCCCCCTTTGTTTCTAATTATACTATCAGTTGGTCCTCTGGGTAATTAGCAGCCCTAACCAACACATTTAAGGGAAGTAGAAAAGAATTAACAAGGGTAATTTCAAAATTGGGGACACCAAAAAAGCGAATGAGAATTAAAGTCAGAGGACAACCACAACCCCACCTCTGCAACTACAAGAGCCAGTCAGAATTAGAAGCAATAACTTTGGGAGGTCATGGTTTAAAGAAGAGACGGGACGGCCCTTCATAGGTGTGGTTGTGGAGACAATTATTGTTTAGTTTAGGGCTGGGTCAGATGGTCCTAGAAGCCCTTTCTGATGCTGTGGAAATGAAAATATTAACTAAATACCAGGCTGACTTTCACAAAAATGGATGAAAAAAGACCCAGGCAGACACACACATCCGAGGAGTATAGGATTATGAACTGGAGGGTTACTGGTATTCTCAGGTTAAACACAAATGGATTTTAAAATATCTTAGTTTTAACTAACCAACCCTTCCCACTTTTTTCATGAACCAATGAAAACAAAACAAAAACAACTTAACCCTCCTTTTAACCTATTTGTATTAAACATAACATTGACTATCAATACAATTGCAATTGCTCAAGGATCATATATATTTAAATTAATTCATTTCAGCACATAAAAGATGATGGCACTTCACAAGCCTCTTAATTCTCCATTGGAACTCTTCATCCATTCACTGACTTTTCCTTATATGATTATTTAGAATGCTCTCCACTCTTCTGATAGTTCTGCAGTCTCATTTTTTTTCATAAAAGTCCTAATTATATCTCATAGTCACCAGCCTTTAATTTCATTATGGTATTCCATTCCATTGATGTGCCAAAATTTATTTAACCATTTACTTACTGTTAAATGTTTGACTTGATCCTATTTGGTCTTTTGGAGAGGGGACAATACATATAATGCTATCATGAAATTATTTGAACAGTGATCTTTGCATCATTTTTAATATACTTGTCTTATTTCTGTATATATTTATGAGTATATATATATGTTGACTCCCTTGATAAAAATGCATACTTCTGAGGACCAGGGATTATTTTCCTTAATTTTTAGATTTCTAATGCTAATAAGTAGAAATACTTCTATTTCTAATACTTAATAGAGTGGGGTGTTTAATAATTACAGATTGATTGACATGGTTTTCAGATAATAGGTGAGACTCTCCCATTACTTACCACCAGAGATATCCCAGAAGCCTTAGACCTTTGTGTTTGGGTTTAAGCATCCTGTGTTAGATCATTGCTGAGGCCTTTGAGAAATCTTTGTCATGGCATCACCCATGGTGGAGATGCTGCAATAATGATTCAACTGTATTCAAACATGGGGATAAGAATGGGAAGTGGAAGACATTTCACCTCTATTTGCTTTAGTTCAGATCTTTGTGAATATTAATGGAGAACCTCAAAAAAAAAAAGGGAAAAAAAAGATGGCCTGGCATTCTTGCTAGACAGTGTGGCCCAGCTGTTGGGTTCTACCAAAGAGTTTCTCTCCCTGAGTTGCTGAAAGCTACAATAGACCAAATGTTTCCTATTTCCAAGCACATTTTCTTTAGCTCTATTTTGAAAGCTATTATCTAAACATTAACACAGACACATACACAACTGCATATTTTAACATGCTTTCTGCTTTGGGTGCAAATCAACAATTGCTATTTAATTTAGGAAAAGGGAAAAAAAAACCAGAAATTCATGTTTTCTGAGACCTTGTTTGTTTGTTTATTTTGCTTTAAGTACTCAAAGGTCATAAAACACGGAAATTTAAAAAAAAAAGCCGCTGGCGTATAGTTTTGTTAACCTATCCCGGGAACATTAAACATTATGCCTCAGATTTCTTATGGTACATAAAATGTTTAGCCTCGCAGTATCATGTATACGGTACTTCAAAAAGTCGATGGGGGCAGGTCTGTAAATGTAATGGATGTGTCACGGCAACTCTTTAGATCTCTTGTATTCCTCCTGGCAACTATGGGCTTGTCCCCGAGCTTTAAACATGATCTCTTAAACCGTGGATTCTCTTCCTGGCGATGAAAAACATGAGCTAATTAGAGAAGCTCCCAGGTGCCAGGGATGGCTTGACCCTTCAGCAGGATGCTAAGATTTGGGCCATGCTAGCTCTCCTTTTGTTCCTAAGGTGAACCAATCCTATGGGGGCACTCCATCTTTCTTATGAACACATTTTTACCTCTGTCTTCACTGGAACGTTTCTCTGTTTCCACATAGCTCTGGGAGAGAAGTGTTTGTTGAGTGCTGACATCGAACCATTGGCGTTCAGTGGTGGATACTTGTTTTGGAGAAACTGAATTCTTCAACATGCATTCAATTCTGTGACTCTTAACTGGGATACTTGAAATTTTAGAACTGAAAACAGTCTTAACCATCACCAAATCCCAGAACTGAAAGGGATCTTGGAGGCCGATTTATCCCTAAACCATGGACAACCTACCCAACCTTTGTGCAGCTGGCTAATTTCTTTCAAAGCTCAACTCTATTTAAGATTCCTTCATCTGCTAGTACCTCCCCACCTTACAGCTTATTTATTTTGTGCATATATTCATTTGTGCACATAACTCCTTTAATGGAATGTAAACTCCTTGAGGCCAAACTTTTTTTTTTTTTTACTCTTCTCTTTTTAATCTCCAGTGTCTAACAAAGGGCCTGCTTTATAGTGGTTTTTAATAAATGTCTGACCTTTGGTTGACTGAGACAGTCCATTCCTCTTTTGGATAACTCTTGTATGTTAGCAAGATTTTCCTTAGAGTGGCCTGAAATATCCTTCTCCGCCATCTACTCCCTGGTCCTATTTCTGCCTTCAGGGATGCAACAGAGTCAATCTAGTCCCTCCTCCACAGAGCTACTCTCCAAAGACTTGATGGTCCCTCTAGGTTTTCCCCTGGGTACCTCATTTTAGTTATAGCCTTGCTTCTAGTCGTTCTTTTCTATTTCTATGGTCGTTTCTCCTATTTCTATGGTCATTTCCTATTCAATTAAACCTCTCCAATTTCTCCAAATGATCCTTTTTATGGTCTTAATTCAATGTCTTTCTCTGTCTGAGTTAACTTTCATAGGATCATAGCTCTGGAGTTGGAAGGGACTTCAGGGCCATTTTGTCCATAGCCTTCTTTAACTCCTGGGTGAAACCTTAAGGGTTCTTTCTCTCCATCTCTAATAGAATTGAATGATTTCATCAGGGTCACACAAAGAGCCAATTTTTGAATGATGTCACATCGTTGACTGCCATGAAGTTCATGTTTCATTTTTGATCATCTGATCAACCTCCTTACCATCAATAATGCAAAAAAGCAGGGGATAAAACACAGAATGGAATCAATCTCATGTTAAGACATTTCATTCACCTGGCTATTTCCTGTAAAAACAGAGGTAGCTGTCATGTAGACAAAATGTTAACCATGGAAGTTCTTCAAAAACATGGCTCAGGCATCTCCTGACTTCAGTGCCCTATATCCAAGAAGAAATCGCCGGCCAGATTTTGATGATGAATGAAAATGATAACACAAAACAGCATGGGAGTTCTGAGTGGGGTCATCATAGCATACTATTGAAAAGAAAGTCTCCCCTTTTAGCCCAGATGTTCATTGGCATAGTGATGAGATTGAGAACAGGGTGAAGGAAATGTATTTTCATTGCTTTCCTTCGTATCCACATTGTGACATTGACTCATTTGTGAGTAAAGCAGAACAAATTGTCTTGCCTAAAAGTCTTCCTCATCCAGGCTGCCTATATAATTTTCAGTGTGCCATTGGTAATCTTTTTTATCTATTAGATTTCATAATTTTTTAATTTTAAAAAAAATTAAAAATTTTTATTTTTTATTTAAGGCAATGGGGTTAAGTGACCTTCTCAAGGTCACACAGCTAGGCAATTAACTGTCTGAGGCTGGAACTCAGGTCCTCTTGTCTCTAGGGCTCTTGCTTTATCCACTGCCCCTTATCTATTAGATTGATAAAGAGAAGTTATATGACTTCTTAAAGCCCTTCAGTCAAAAAGTATTTATTAAACATCTACCACATGCCTGTCCTGTTATAGGTGTTGAGGTGACATGAGACAATAATGGAATATCGCCTATCTTTTAAGAACTCAGAAATGAATTTTTCCATCTATTTGCCTCATTACGTAGTAGAAAATCAACCAACTACATTCTTTTTTGTAGGGCAAAGACCTTTCCAAGTCAATGACATTTGTATCAGGGGCATGTGAAAACCATATATGGCTATGTGGTACTGAGGTAGGACCTATATATATTTGACTTTGGAGCTATTAGTCAGGATTTCTGAACAATCAAAATATCGTGCTACCACTTTCCAAGAAAGTTAAGTGAACATTTGATTTTCAAGTGATTTAAAATATAATAGATTTAGTTAACTATATACTCTGCCATCCTGGCTCTTTGAAAATAGCACAAAAAGTAATTGGGTGAAATTCATTTAGAAAAAGAAAGACAATTAGGTCATCTAGTGACTCATAGCTATGTTATTAATAATGTCCCTAACCTTCCAATTTTAGCTATTTACTTTAAATAGTGATGAATTTAATGAAATCAAGTGAAAGAAGAAAGCTTAAATTTTTATGTTCTCTAAATTCTATTCTCTTTAGATTTTCCCTTGGATATCCTACTTTAGTTACAGCTTTGCCTCTAGTCACTCCTTTCTTTTCTTAGTTTCTAGTCTGCATCTGCCTGCTTTTCTTTCCATTGTTGTTCAAGTCACTTTTTTTTCAGTTGTGTCTGACTTTTCATGACCCAACTTGGGGTTTTCTTTGTAAAGATATTGGAGTGGTTTATCAATTCCTTCTACAATTCATCAAACAGATAAGGAATTTGAGGCAAACAGGGCTAAATAACTTGACCAGAGTCACACAGCTAGTGTCTGAGATCAGATTTGAACTCATGAAGAGTCTTCTAACTCTAGACCCCATGCTAGATGCCTCAACTGCCCGTTCTCTTTTCATTGCCTAAGAACATTAAAAAGTTCTCAGTTATCTTCCCAATATCCTTTTTCTCCTTCAAAGAAAATCCTGGAGGATACTTAGTGAGAAAACAAGAAAAAAGTAGGGAATTGACCCTATCTCAAGCTTTAGGGAGACCTGGGGAAAAGTTCTCGAGAAAAGGGACCATTGTAGATCCAAAGGGAAGGGCAATACCAGACTGGGACAACTGTTTAAGAATAGACGTTTCTACATAAGGAAAATGTTTTAATGAGATGCAAATAACTTGGACATTGTTCTTAACTTTAAAGTCCCCCAGTAAAGAAAGATTCCTTTGAAAGAGTTATTGGGCTTGGGTTTGTTTGACTATTAACCTGTTTAGGCCTCAATTTCTTTACTAGTGAGGGCTGAACTCAATTTCTGACATTCCTCCTAGGGTTTAATCTATAATTCTAAATTGTAAAGTAAGACACTGAATACTTTTCAAGGGAGAACAAACTGGATCTAGTTACTGGTCTTAGAATTTGGTAGCCGCAAGGGGGATCAAAATTTCAATGTTGGTCAGAGAGTAATTAGTGCTGTAATCTGTGGTATGATCAAATGCATCATTTTGACCTTATGAGAGAATTCCAGAAAAACAGAGTGCTGTCACTTTCCTAAAATCTCCAATTGCATGTTTGACTCTTCGAAGGCTTGGCTGCCACAAGGTAATTCTAAAATTACTTAGGTAATACTCTTAGTTGTTACAAATAGGAACTTTAGGTTTAACAGGGACCGGTAATAGTGATTAGCTGCTATTTAAATTTCAATTTTAGTAAATACATAAAAATCTCATTTTTGAGAGCCCCCATCTCATTTCCTTCCCCATGAAGTATCTGATATTTTCAGTACTTTGCTTTCATTTCTAATTTGTGCATGTGTCTCCTTTGGATTATGGAAACTGACATTGCCCTTTTTTCCTTGGGAGATTTCCAACACTTTTAAATGAATGAAGGTCCGATTATTTTGGTTTCCTTATGAAGGAAAGAAATAAGAAATTACTTGTATTTCATAGTTGTAATTGAAAAATCCAGTCAGATCAAGTTGGGGAACACTGTGTAGCCAGGGATAAATTAAGCTTAATAATTAGAAATTTCCATCTGAAATTTGAGAGGATACTTACCATCCAATCGTATTAAGAATTATAACATTTTCAAACATGCTTTCATAAATGCCTCCATTGGGTACTGGTACAGTTTTCAGATCAGGAAAATGTGTCTTAGTGTCTTGGTCAAATGCTTTATGGCAAACAGTTCATGCATAGGTCTCATATACTATAAGTACATCAAAAACCTTCCTTTGAAAAGCCAGAAATGCCCATTATTAAATAAAGCATGATATCATTTAAAGATGGCCTTATTACATTTTAGGGAGGGTACAACTTGATAGAATTTTATTTTTTGAAATGATTTCTTATTTTTGTATCACCTTCATTTCTAAAACTATCCATCCCTGCCTTCTACCAAGAAAGTCTTCCTTAATAGAAAACATTTAAAAGAATTTTCGCAAAACTGTCTACTGTATCAACTGTGTCTGGTGATAAACAGAATATGCTACAATCATAGCTCTCCATCTCTGCAAATAATAAAAAGGGGTGGTGGACTTTTCAACTCATCTTTGGGGTCAAGCTTGACCAGTTGTTGCAATCACCTCTGACTCTTCGTGACCCCAGGTTAGGGGGTTTTCTTGACAAAGATACTGGCATGGTTTGCTATTCTCTTCTTCAGCTCATTTTACAGAAGAGAAAACAGAGGCAAACATGGTGAAGTTACTTGTTCAGGTCACAAAGATAGTAAGTGCCTGAGACCAGATTTGAACTCATAAAAATAAGTCTTAATTCCAAGCCCAGCATTCTACTCTCTCTCTCTCTCTCTCTCTCTCTCTCTCTCTCTCTCTCTCATATATATATATATATATATATATATATATATATATATATGTATGTATATGTATATATGTTTACATAATTATTCATTGTTTAGTTACTTTTCAGGTTTTAGCACTGTTCTTTAAGTAGTGAATAAATCAGCCAGGATAATCAAATACATATAGAAAAAAAAATTACATTTAACAGCCCAGATCAAAATTCTAGATCCTTTGGTTTGATTTACAATATGTCAGGAAGCTTATACTTCGTCTTATTTTTAGGATTTTTAACTTTGTTCTTTTCAACTTGGCAAATATTCCTTGAGTCTTTTTTTTGTAAGCCATCGTGCTAGGAATTAAGGGGAACAAATATAAATAAGACATAGACAGTAGCCTTGAGAAATTTATAATCCAAAGCGATAGATACAACTAGAGGAAAGTTAAAGAATGTCAATGTATTAAAAGAAATACAAAGATTCGGGGGGGGGTTCATAAAAGAAAGAAATCATCTTCAAGGATGAGGAGAAGAGCAGATTTCATGAAAGGGGAATATTTCTACTGAGTCTTGAAAGAAATTGAAGATTTTGAGTAGTGACAAATTATAGGAAAGGGATCCCAAGTAGGGGCAAAGATACCTAGGGAAGAAAGCTCTGAAGAGTTCATTTTGTGAGTGGAAGGAAGGGAGGGAAAATCAGAGGATTTTCAATTTCAGAGCTGGAAGGGATAACAAAAAACATTTGGTTGTTGGTATAAGGTTAGAAAATAGTCATGTCACTTTGTCAGTCAATATATATTTATTGAATGCCTATAATATTCCAGCACTATGCTGAATACGTGGGGCACAAAAAAAAGCCCTGCTGTCAAGGAGCCAGGTGGCACAGGCAATAGTATTCTGGGCCTGGAGTTGGAAAGACCTGAGTTCAAATCCAACAACAGACATTTTCTAGGCAAGTCACTTGACTCCGTTTGCTTCAGTTTCCTGAATTATAAAATGGGGATCCTATTAGTACCTGCCTCCAGGGGCATGGTGTGAGGGTCAAATGAAAGATTAATTGGAAAGCACTTAGAATAATGATGGGGCCTAGAAAGTGCTATATAAATATTAGGTATGATTACATAAGGAATTATTTTGTTTTGTTTGGTTAGATCCTCAAATACATGCATAGCATAGACTTTGGAGCAAGGTTCTTAACTCAGGAACCCTGAATCTATTTATTAAAATTTTGGTAAGTATATTTCAATTCAATTGTTTTTATTTATAATTCTATGAATTTTTTTGAATAAAAAGCCTTATTTTGTGGAATCCATAGGTTTCAGCCTCAATTTCCTCATCTGTAAAATGGAGATGATAACTATATCTACCTCACATGGTTGTTAGGATCAAATGAGATATTTGTACTACTCTACAAGTCTTAAAATGCTGTGTAAATCCTAGCTGCTAGTAGCAGCAGCAGCAGCAGCAGCAGCAGCAATAGTATTAGAATTATTATTGTGGAACAAATGGAAATTATTATTCCCCCCTTTCCTCTTTGTTCTGTGTGAGATGAATTTCTATAACCATGAGATTTATAACTCTTAAGATGTTTGAGTTGTTAAAAGTATTATTGTCTAATTGCAATTCACTCAGGTGCACATGAGGAATCCATTTTTATTGTTGCTTTTTTTCTAAGCAAGAAGTACCCTTGATCACCAATTTCTGCCTCAAAGTCAAAAGTGGCTTAGATTTACTTTTGGCCCCAGGCTTATTTTATTTTATGATCTTTCTGTGAACTTCTGGTGGCAAAATAGAGCTTTTTTTTTTTCTTTCTCTGTGTGTTTCCTTCTCTCTTCTCTCACCAAGCAATGGGAATTTCCACTTGGAAAAAGATTCTGACTCGTCTCCCCAGGTTACTAGCTTATCATGAAGTCATCAGGGGAAATGGCATTTCTACCCTCCTTTTGGCCATTTCCCCAGGTTCCTTGATATTTCTTTTCTCAGGTCCTTAGAAATTGCAACTGCCACTGAATGTGCCTATGGGGTGGAATTTAAAATAGGTGCTTCATTTTTACACACACACACACACACACACACACACACACACACACACACAATGGTGAACATGTATGTAGAAATTGTTGATATGTTAAGATTAATAAAGAACTCTACCTAGAACAAAACATTCAGTTTAAGGAGAAGAATATGGGACACGAAGTCTGGAGTTCAGACTTCTTTCATGGATTCATTCAATCAAATTTATTCAGTACTTGCAATGGGCAAGGGGCTATTTTTAAAGATATGTAAAACTTGGAAGAATGAGAAGAAAGAAGGATGGAAAAAAGAAAAGAAAAAAGGAGAGAAGGAAAAGGAAGGAAGGAAGGAAAGGAGAGAGGAAGAAAAGCGAAAGGCAAGAAGAATGAAAGAGGAAGGAAGGAGAAAGGATGGGAGGAAGGAGGGGGAAGAAAGAAGAAAGAAGGCAAGGAGAAAGGGAGTAAGGAGGTGAGAAATGTGAGAAAGGAGGAAGGAGGAAAGAGAAAGGCAAGAAGGGAAGAAAGGAGGAAAGAGGAAAGAAGGAAGGTAGCAAGGAGGGAAAGAGGGAAAGAAAGAAAACAAGAAACAAATATTTACTAAAAATTTGTCATGTTCCAAGTGCTAAGTACTTTACAAATATTATCTCATTTGCTTTTTCTAACAAATTCTGAGCAGATGAAAAAAACTGAGGCAGACATTTTAAAGTCATTTTCCCAGGTTCATGCAGTTAGTGTGTGTCTGAGGCCAGATTTTAAGTCTTTCTGACTGCAGACCCAGTCCTCTATTTTGTCCTAGCTCTCCAGAAGTTCACAGTAAGAGGAGATTAGAATCCAGAACCTCTAGCCATTCTTTTTTTTTTAGGTTTTTGCAAGGCAGTGGGGTTAAGTGGCTTGCCCAAGGCCACACAGCTAGGTCATTATTAAGTGTCTGAGGCCGTATTTGAACCCAGGTATGCCTGACCCCAGGGCCGGTGCTTTATCCACCACACCACCTAGCCGCCCCCTAGCCATTCTTAATGTTCTCAGTTCTGCATTCTTAATTTTAAATTAAATTAAATTTTAATTTTGATTGAATTTAATTCAAATTGCTAGAGATAAGAAACATGTAGTAGTGAATAATAATTTTTAATGACTTCTTGGAAAGAAGCAAGTTTTGTTCATGTCTAGCCTGTTTGACCCTGGGAAAGTCACTTATCTTTTCAGCTCCCTAGGCACCTCCCGAGAAGGGGGCTACCTGCATTTCCCCATTTGAGGGTCCACTACATGAAGACGTTATGGGTCCAGTGTTTTTCCTCTAAATTAAGAGTCAATATGACCTCATGGATAAAGTTCTGGGCTTGAGTCCAGGGGAGAAGACTTCTCATCTTCAGTTTATCTCATTTGTGAAACAAGGATGATGATGATGTTTGTAAAATACTCTCCAAACCTTCTAGCGAGATATAAACATGAGTTATTGATTAGGATTATATCACTTATGATTTTATTGCTCTGGGGGACTCCTGATGGGGAATCAATTGCCTTTACTGATGAAAGCCAGCAATAATTCTGTAATTTAGAAAGTCTTCAAATTTAGCCTGCAGCTACCAAGAGGTTAAGTTGATTGGCCAGTGGTCACATAGCCAGTACTGTCAAAGGTAGGATTTGCATCCAGGAGCTGACCCTGAAGGCTATTTTTTTTATTCTTTGCACCATGCTATGGGCAGCTAGGTTGTGAAGTAGACTCTTGGAATCAGGAGGAAAGGAGACACCTGCTACTTAATAGCTGTGTGAACTTGGGCAAGCCACTTAACCCTGATTGCCTTGCATCCAGGATCATCTACAGTTATCTTAATCCATATCTGGTCACTTGACCCAGATGACTCTGGATGAGAAAGTGGGGCTGGTGACTTTGAATTGCACCCCCCACTTCAAACCCAATTCATATATTTGTCATGGCATCACCTCCCCCTTCTTTGAGAATGAAGGACAAATATTGCATCATATCACCATTCTATTCTAGAGGCATTACTAATATATATTTAATTTAGATTTTCTCCATAACCTGGCCATTTGAAAGGAGACATTAGGCCACTTCACCATATAGAAATCCCAAGCCTTTAAGAGAGAATCCTATTCCCCTCCAATATTTCCCTTCCTATTCCAGCTAGCAGGTATCCTGCTCACAGTCAGATGCTTCATGATAAGGCTGTAAATTCTTTCCTAGACAAGGATTACCTGGCAAAACACAAAAAACCTTTTGAGAATCTACGTCTCCAAAAATGACCAATGTGTAACTCTGGAGTTTATAGGCAGGATGTGATGGAGGTATGTTTAAATTGAAGAATTGATTCCTAAACCAACAACAAAGATACCCTCCCAGTCCTGGCTAAAATCAATGGGTTTGTTTTCACCCAGTTACTGGAGTTTTGTTAATATTTTACAACTAGGTGGATTTTCTGACATTTTACCAATTGCTATGTTTTACAGAATGTGATGCACACTAAATACATTATCAGCCTTCTCTGTCCTCTGTTAGTGTGGCTAACATGTCTAGATGCACTCATTGACCTAATGAAATGGAATTCCAGGATTAAGGAGCACCCCCTATCATGAAATCATCGATGAGGAGTTAACATTATTGATTTCCCCCTAATGATCCTACAAAGGAGATGTCATAATCAGATGCTGGTGATATTTCAAAGCAACAGTGTTCTATACTATACTGGAGCCCTGAATAATTTTTCCCCTCTCCTCCTTTTATCTTAGTAGATGAGGGATAAATCATAGTCATTAGAGTGCTTTGAGGGTTGGGGGAGAGGGGGAAAAAAGAGGCTTGTGATTCCAAGTCCCTTCTAGCATATTCTTGTGAATTATTCTGTTCTTCAGAATGATGAGTTAATTCGGCTGGAACAATAGGAGTTCATCAAGGTTTGTGGTTTATCTGAAAATCGAATTCCTGTAATTTCATATGCCATCTGATTTTATGTCCACTTAGTTTAGAGTTTAGACAGCCATGGTCTGTTATCACCCATGAATCTAATGCTGAGAACTGGAGAAGCAGAGAACTCATAGATTGGTAACTTGTTGAGTTTTGTTGCTTTTTCTCCCATAAAAGAAATGTAACAAAATATGTCAGATTCTATTTAGAACTCTCTCATTAAGAGGGCTTTTAAATAATCTTGGTAAATGTTGACTTTAAAAATTATTCATTCATTTAGAAAGTACTTATCAAGGTATTTATGGAGAGAGTACTGGACAGAGAGTCAGCAAGGCCTGAGTTTAAATGTGGTTTCAGACATTTAATTGACTGTATGATCCTGTCCAAGTCATTAAGCCCATCTACCTCAGTTTCTCCACATGTAAAATGAGGAAGATAATAGTAGCACCTGCTCCATAGTAGGTCAAATGAGATGATATTTGTAAAACTCTTCACAAAGCTAAAAATACTATATAAATTCTAACTGCCACCATCATTATCGTTATTGTTACTGAGTTAGCCTCCAGGGATAAGTACAAAGAACACCGAAGGGTGGGGGTAGGGGAAGATAGTTCCTATTTTAAAAGAACTTATATTTTACAGGGGGAAAGCAAATTATATAAATATATGCTATTTACAAATTAATGGGGAGGGGGGAAGGAGATCCCTGCAATGGGCAATCAAGAAAGGCTGAATTTAGAAGATGACACTTTCACTATGATTTGAAGAGACCTAGGATTTCAAAGAGGCAAAAATGAGAACATTCTCTCAGTCTCTTGATCAATGCTCAATGGCCCTAATATCAGATTCTTATCAATAAAGTCCTTGTGATAGAGTACTGAATGGTAAAAAAGGCAAAGACTTCTTTCGGGACATCTTTTGGTGACTTTTCTTGTGACTTCATTGAAGATTGACTTATTTGCTCAACTGACCAAGACTGAGGGACGTTGGATCTATAAGTAGAAGTTTCATCTATCTGTGCTTAGAAGAACATCCAATAAGTCAGGGGGATTCAATGGAAACATCACTGATTTGGAGTCATAAGACCTGGATTTGAATCCAGCATCTCCTCTTTTGGACCTGTATGTCCTGGGCAAGGCTGTCCCTTTCTGTGGACTTCATTTCATTTTTTCAGGGGGCTTGGGACTCGGTGATCTTTAAAGTTCTTTCTTCTTCAAAATCTTATGAAGACAAGTATTGTATTAGGAGTGTTGTCTCTTCAGACAAAAGACTATTATTAAAACAAAACCTCTCCAAGTGTGTATAATGGAAACAATCCCTGGATTTTTAGTCAGAGGATCTGGGTTCAAAATATGATTATGGCTCATCTCCTGTGTGGTCTTGGGCAAATTGCATTCCTTTGTTGGGTCCCAGTTTCTTCCACTTTAAAATAACAGGATTGGACCTAATGAATTTTAAGGATTCGTTCAACTCCAAATCTATGATTCTGTGACCTGAAAGTCCCTTCTAAAAAAGTTGACTCATGGAGTGGCTAGGTGGCACAATGGATAAAGCACCAGCCCTGGAGTCAGGAGTACCTGGGTTCAAATCCAGTCTAAGACACTTAATAATTACCTAGCTGTGTGGCCTTGGGCAAGCCACTTAACCCCACTGCCTAGCAAAAACCTAAAAAAAAAGTTGACTCAGATGGAAAGAATATAAGAATTGAGAGCACAGAAGTTTAGTCTGCCATAGTTGGAAGCTTCACCTCTCCCAATTTGCATGTTGGTTTTGGCTGCCCAAAAACACAGTCAACTATTTCAGGGCAAGCATCAGGCCTTATATTGATTGGTTTCCTATATAGAATTTTGTAGACAGGAGCCATCTTAAACAGTTGTTTGGTTGATCATTGTGAAAAGCCAACATCTCAAAGCTATGAGAAAGAAAACACAGAAATGTGAGTATGACTGTTAGTTAAGCTCCATGAGGGCAGGGACTATAATTTGCCACTTTCTATACCCCAACTCTTAGCACAGTGGTAGACATTTAATAAATGCTTATCAATTAATCGGTGAACCTACTTTTAGTTTCTCTCTTATTAAAAGTGTTTTCATTTGGTCAACGCTTCTCATATGCTGAGTCATGCCACCAGAATGGATGGAATTCTAAAACTATCTCTTCCTTTATTTTATGAGATTTTTTTTTTGTTCTGGTCCAAATTCTATCAATGCTAGGAATTTCTTGCATGGAAAAATATCAGTTACACACCTGTAATTTTTAATTTTACAAACTTGCCTGTGCAACAGAGGGTTTCCATGGTGACTTGCCCAGGATCACAAAGCTACCTTACATTAGAAGTAAGACTCAGTTATCTCCAAAATCAACTCCAAATGCATGCTTTGTCTCCATCCAGTGACTAGTTTTGCATCAATCTCAACACTCTCCACCAAATTAACAAACAAATCTCTTGCTTCTGTATAATTTCCCTGTTTCTTTTGATAGCACCGCCATTTTCCCAGGCACCCAACTGGAAATCTTGCTGCCACTGTTGATTATTCTCTTCCTCAAACCCCCTACAGCCAATCAGTTGTCAAGTCCCATCAGTTCTGCCCCTATAATATTTCCTCCACCTGTCCTCTCCATTACACTCCCACTGCCCTACCTAGTTCTGGCACTTATTACCTTTCCAACTATTATAATAGCTTTCTAAATAGACTTCCTGATGCCAGTCTCTCCCCACTCCAGTCCACCCTTCAAAGTCCTGCCAAGTTATTTTTCTTAATATGTGTTCCTGCATGGGGTCCTGGTCTAGGGGTCAGGAAGGCCTATTTGTGTGACCCTGGACAAGTTATCTAATCTCTCTGCCTCAGTTTCCTCATCTATAAAACGAAAGATTTGGTCTTCTAGCTTCCTTCCAGCTCTAAATCTATCTAGAATCTATGTGATTCTAGGAAAGCAGTTGGCTTTGACTTCAACTTCCAAATCCTTTTCCTTATTCCAATGAATTCTCCTTCTCGGGTCCAACTCCCACTTATTTACTGATCTTTGGAGCTCATTTCACCATATCCTTTGGAACTCTCTCTCTCTTTAACCGTCTCTTGCATCATTGACCTTTACAACCAATATTCCTTTCCACTTGGTAGCTTCAAATGGAGCCAAGTTTCCTATCTCCTTGGTTGCCAACAACATTGTATCAGCTGGTGATTTTGCTCCATTGAAGGTTAACCTTTCCCCTGATTCTTAAAGTCAGAGGGAAAGATTGGCATATTCCTTCCTTTCTATTGCAATTTTTGGATTATTATGCAACTTCCATCTCTCAATAAAATTCTATATTTGGTAGTCCATGCGTGTTATTCATGTCCCATTATATTGCCTTTATCCACCTTCCCAGCTTCCTCAATGATCCTCCCCTCTTGCCATCATTTTTGAGGCACTAATACCTAACTACAGCATTATGACCACATAATCCATCAGCCTCCTCAATTTTAGCAGAGAACTTTCTTCAAACTCCCTCTGAAATATCTCTTTATTCACCTTTTTCCCCCCCAAATGGATCTATTGGGATTCTTCTCACCTTTAGATTCCTTCAGAAGTCCTTGGTCTCTCAGCTAGAAGAGGTTTCCTCTTCCCAGATTTCTTAAGCATTTTTATTCTAATTTATTCTAATTCATTCTTTTATTATATAATAATATAATGCCCATCACTGATTTTGTAATCTAATCTGTCCCTTTTAAGGTTAAATTATTTTGATTTATACCTGTCTCATGTATGTGTGTATATATATATATATATATATATATATATATATATATATAGCATAAAGTTATACATTCATTGACATGTTTTTGCCTCTTTAAAATATAAGTTAGAGGCAGGAACTATTTCCTTTTTTGTCTTCTTATACCTAATGCATGGACATCTAGGTTTACAGTGGATAGAGTGCTAGCCCTGGAGTCAGGAAGTCTCAAGTTCAAATGTGGCCTCAGACATTTTCTAATCTGAGCAAGTCACTTTACCTTGTTTGCCTCAGTTTCCTCATCAGCAAAATAAGATGAAGAAGCAAGTGGCAAACCACTCTAGTAGCTTTGCCCCTCAAATGGGGGCACAAAGAGTCAGTCATGACTGAAAAAAACCAACTAAACAACACTGAACCTAATACTTAGTCTAATAATTTGTATTTAATACTGGGCTGTAAATTGATGAATTAAGTATCTCCTAGACACAAAGCAAAGAGGCCATTAACTGGTGGGTTTTGTAGGTCTTAGAATCAGAAAGCTCTGGGTTTGAATCCTCTCTCTGATACTAATCTGTGTGACCCTGTTAAATTACTTTATGCCTGGAGCAACTATCTAGGACTCAGCTATAAAATCACAGAAAAAGTGTGAACTCCCTTTGGTCCAGGGACTTTCTTTGAGGAAATCACAGATCCACTGTTTATTTCAATATGTACAAAGTATGTAGGGCTCTGTTGGATATAGAAATATGAGGACTAAAAATAAAAATAGGGCTTCCAACCTCCTGATGGTTCCGCCATTCTTCCATCCCCGGCTTTCTGGGGGGGATGCAACATGATATTTAAATAAATTTCATGACAAATTGAGGAGGGATTTTGCCTCTTGTATCTCTAATGCATTGCATATAGTAGAAGCTTAATAAATAAAAGTTTATTGACTGACTGAATGAACTACTTATAGGATCATGGCTTTAGACCTCAGAAATCGTCTAGTCCATTTTACAAGTGAGGAAATTGAGGTCTAGGGGATTTCATTGAATTATTGACGATCAGAGTAAGGATTTGAACCCATCTTCTTACTTCAGAGCCAGCACTTCTCCCTAACCCCATACATAACCCCTAACCCCATATAAAAGATGGCTTCAGCACTGAACCTTGAATGGCAGGGGAGGGGGGAAAGGAAGAGAATTTGGTTTCTCTTCAATAATTGGAGTTGGAGAACTGAGAGAGTGAAAAAACGGGATATAAAGGATTGTGTTGCTGTAAAAATTTTGGGGAAAAATCAAAGAATAATAATGATACAATTTAATATATTTATATCATATAATCCAACAATTATATAATGAATGAATAATAATTATGATAATTTAGCGCAGTGTGCACAGATGGTCGGTAAGCTTGGTCTATTTACAAAATATCATTAAAGAGAAAGCTCTAGATCCCTCTTCATCCTCAAAGGATGAAGGTTACAGATGTAACCTAGGAGGATGTTTTTTTTTTCCCGCTTTGGTAAGAGTTTAAATCGAAGCCAAGGAGCTAATCATAATATCATAGATTTAGAAGTTACCACTAGTCTGTGGAGTAGTCTCCATCCCATTTTATAGATGAGGAATACAGGTACACTGAGGGGTTAGGTGATTTTCTTGAGGGTAACCAAGTTGATGAGTATTTGAGGTGGGATTTAATCCTAGGTCTTCACTTTAAGCCCACCAATATTCCATGCTGTCCCTTTATATGTTCCAGACTCCTGTGATCTTAGAAGTACCTTCTTTGGGTGCCTCCCAGCATCCTTTGGGATTCTCTGCCATGTCTCTTGATTAGAAGGCACTAAGTCTTCCACAATTCCCTGCCCCCACTGGTATTGAGTCTTTTTTAAAACTTCCTCTTACTGATTGGCAGAGAATGCTGTAGGTGGGACAGAGGAAGCCCAGCAGTAGGCCAGACAGAGACTGACATCTTTGGGGCTAGCACAGCTTGAAGAAATGAAAACATTTTTCTTAAAATTCTTCTCGTCGCCAGGTCAGGGTGAGGAAGAAATCACTTTCCTTCTGCCTAAATTTATATGTTTTAAAAAAAGTTTTATTGATGCCATTTATCTTTCTATCACAGTGATTTTTGAATCTACAAATATGTAATTATGAAGTCCATTGTGAGTATCCTTAAAAATATAAAAGATTAATTTGTCTGATTAATGGCAATTACTCCAATATAGTTAATGAAGAAGAAGGGAAGTCACCAATGGATCGCTAGGGAAACCTTTATAACATAGTGTCTATTAAAAGTGATTCCTAGCTGTAGGGTACAATAATGGGGTGCTAATTCTGAAAACACACAGTGCTGTCCCACAAAGACATCAAGATTTGTAGGAAATCAACCCTCCAGCAGTCCTGGCAAGCCAGACTGACCCCAGCAAATGAAAATAATCAAAAGTAATTAGAAGCGTGCTGGACTACTCCTCGGAGATCTGTGCAGGAGAATAAACATGCCTAAGTCCTCCGAGCCTCTGAAAAGGCCCATGTCTGAGCTGTTAGGTGCCCTGACCTTGTCCACATAAAGATGTGATTTATGAAGTGTAGGGCTCAGCAGCAGGGCTTCTGTCTTCTCCTGGAGAACCAAATTACTGAGGTGGAGATTAACATGCTTTCAGTCGGGCCCATTTCCAGACCAAGGGAAATTTTTTATTTACATTTTTTTTTTACCTTTAATTTCCTCTTCTCCTTTTTAACAGCTTTTTGGCTATGGGGAAAACACACACACACACACACACACACACACACACACACACTACACATATACACACACACAGATTGACATACACAAAACCAACCAAACTGGAGTCCATCAAAATGTGATGGGGACGAAAGAACTGCCCAACAATGATGATTTGTATTGATGTTGGAGACTTTGGTTCCTTTTTGTAGGACCATTTTTGCTCAATCTCTCTCTCTCTCTCTCTCTCTCTCTCTCTCTCTCTCTCTCTCTCTCTCTCTCTCTTCCCCCCCCCAACTTTATCTTTATCACTATGATTAGTTTAGGAACAAAAGGGAGCAGGGAGAATAAATGTGAAGTCCTGGGTGTCTTAGGGGGAAGGAAAATCAAAAGGAGTTTTAGTGAAGAAATACTCCTAAGAAAAATCTTCCCTCAACCTAAAGGCACCCTTCTACTTTTCCTCTCTGGTTAGATGAGATTTGGCAAAACTCCATGATGAACAGGAAAAAGAAGCATCGACTTTTTATCAAGCGTCAATATTCCAACACAAAACTAATTTAATTAATGGCAGTTATTGCACAGGGAAATGGCATTTTCTCAGTTTATTTCATCCTCATCTTCCTCCAGCTTGTTTTTGAAATGGGGTTGAAGAGCATCTGGGATGCATGGGCCTCTCTTTGCTGGAAAAAATGTAAAATGTAAAATACCCTTTCTGCATTCTTGATGAGGTAGCTAAGAAAGAAAGAAAAACAAAGAAAGAAAGAGAAAAAAGGAAGGAAGGAAGGAGGAAAGAAAGAAAGAAAGAAAGAAAGAAAGAAAGAAAGGGAAGGAAGAAAGGAAGAAAAAGAAAAAGAAAAAAGTGTTTAAAACACAAGTTGACTGGAGCTCAGTGTGTGTTTAGTCACCTTTAGAAACCTAATGCTGCAGAATTAAGCTAACTCCCCTTTAGACTGGGGTTATGAAGTGCCTTTGCCTATAAACTAAAAACATAATGTCAGAGTGAATGGGAACATACTTTATTACATTTATGGTACTGAAAACTGCCAGCAAGTTGTCTTAGGTTTAAATATTGTCCTCTGTAGAGTGTTCCAGTGCTGTTTGTCCACAGGAAGCCTATTAAAAGTGGACAGTGCAGTTATTTCATCTGGCTTTGGCTGGGCTGCTTTCCTTTGCCTTAATGATGTCCTGGAATGCACCATGCCCACAGGGTCTCCATTAGGAGAACTTTTACTTCTGGGACGACCATGAAGTTAAAGGCTTAAAAGAGGCATCAGCTTACACCCTTGTGGGAATCACTTGAAAACTGGAGCCCTAACTTCTTACCCCTTTAACTAATATATTGACTTATTTTAAATAAACAATGGGGAAATGAAGGCAGACCAAGTGGCCTTATTAGAAATCTTGGGGCCTCTTAAAGATCCCCCGGTTCAGGCAGCTTGTGGGGGGGGGGGGTCAGGGAGGGGGTGGGGGAAGGAAGGAAAGGGCCCGAGGAGGGTTTATGCCCTTTTCAAACCAGGAAGCAAACACATTAACCTCTCCCACCCCACCCCTGCCATCAGCCAAAGAGGGGATCTTTACAGCTCCCAGTGAATATATCAGCTCACACTCAAACTGAAGCCTCTGATCTCCTTGTCTTGCAGTTCTGAGATGGCTTTCATTGTAAATGAGAATGAATAGGATGATCATCGCCTGCTTACTAGGAGAAAACTAATCATACCTTTTGAAGCATTCAAGAAAAATGGTTCTCTCTCTCTCTCTCTCTCTCTCTCTCTCTCTCTCTCTCTCTCTCTCTATTATAAAGAGAGAGAGAGAGAGAGAGATCCTCCTTATTTTGTGAGTTCCAAAAGTCTGTTCACGGGTTACAGTTTGTCCTCATGTTCCGTCCCCTTAATATGGAGATTATCTGCCTTGATACTTCTTTTGCGAATTAAATCTGGGTTGAGATTATAGTAAAAGCATTGTTTTTAACAGCCCATTTCAAGGGCAGGGCTAAACACCGCAAAGCAAGCATGTGACTGATTACTGCCGTTAGACAGCAGCTTTTCTAGATTAATTTGTAACTGGGAACTACCGTAAACAGATTTCACCAGAAATCCCAAGGAATAGAGGGAATTGATGGTGGTATTTGGCTCCTTGTATTTATTTATTGTTTTAGAAACCTTCTAATGAAAAGCAAGCTAACTGGAAAAGAAAGTTGCCCTCCTGGGGAAGGGGAGGGAGGGGGAAGCAAGGAAAGGGGGGGAAGAACCCCCAAATACTTTCCTTCCCCTCTCCTTTCTGATGAGCTGACTTGGCTCAGTGACTCCCTATCTCCTCCATAAAGGGCACTTATTACAAAATGACCAGACGCTTCTTTCAGCCGTAAAGGGGGTTACTTCGACTTCTCAAGGGGTTCCAGGCCAATCAGAAGAATGGGGGCTTTGCTTCAAACCGCTATTTATTTATCTAGGTTTAATGCTGGGGCTCTGCCCATTATACCTATGTGACCTTGGGGCAAGCCAATTAATTCCCTTTTCTGAACTCAGTTTCCTCATCCACAAATCGCCCAGATCCGGGATCCCTGCCCCCGGCATCCCTCTCCCTAGACCCACGTATAGATATCACGAGGGAAAATATGAAAAATTCTTTCTTTTCTCTAAGCTCTCGTTGTCTTTGAAATAGTAAGCCGTTTATTTTAGGCAGTTAAAAACCATCCTTCTGAGAAGGGGGTTCCGCAGGCTTCCAAAGGGCATTAAAAAGTTAAAAGAAGAAAGCCCTGTTTTTTAGACTATCTCGAAGGTTCCTTGCAACTCCCAAAATATGATTCTTTGAAATATGGCCATTGAGGTGGTAACGAAGGCACTGAAAAATCTATTGCTACAGACGAGTAGAGGCAACCAAGCAACAGAAGAGAAGAGGGAAGGGAGACCAGGTTTTCTCTCCTTTGCTGGAGAGGTCTTCTTCCTCTTCCTTCATTCTCTGCAGCTGGAAAATCCAACTGACCCCCCCCCAACCCATTCAAAAGCCTTCTGGCTTCAGATAAGTGCTGGTGCCCCGTGGTCCAGGTCTGAGGGGGCGCAGAAAGGCTCTGTGTGCCTTGGGGCAGGATGGGAGGGAAGGATGCTTGGAAACAGTCCCTGCAGATCCGGCTGCCGGAGAAAGGGTTTGGATGCTTTCTGGAAGCTGGCCGTCAAATCTGCCCAAAATGGGGTGTGGGGGGGGCCAGGCCACTCTTGCGGCGGTTTCCCTGCGTCTCTGCGGAATTGCATAGAAAGGGTCCTCCTGGGGGGGGGGGTGTAGAGGGAGCAAGGTCCAGGGCGGGGGGCCGGGGTCCCGGCCTCCGCTGCCTCCCCGAGGGCCCCCTACCTGGAGAGGCAGCGGGGTCCTCCGGCCCCGGGCAGCCTGGGCAGCCTGGGCAGCTCCTGCCAGGTCCTCCCGGGCTTCCCGTTAGTTCAGGTCACACCGCCATCTGCCGGCCGGCGCTCGAAACTGCAGCCATTGTATGTCTTCTCAGCCTTCCCCTCCATCCCCATAGCAAACCCAAGGCTAGTCCTAACGCTAATAGCTGGGAGAGGGTGGGGGGTGGGGGGGGGCTCTTTTCTTTTCCATGAAATTTGGACGTGGGCAGGCTCTGCTATGGCCGCCCCAAAGCCTTTGTTTACCCACCAACATTTCCTCCCTTTCAGGTCCGCTTTGTTGGGGGGGCGGGGCGCAGTTATCAGGACCCCTGATCAGGCCGCGCCGTCGAAAGCAATCGGTTCCCCAGATTACTTGTATTTAATACACAATGCATCATAAAACAAATCCCTCATCCTGACAGGAAGAAAATAGAACAGCTCATAGCTCGAGCTGGTCCAATTTATGGCTAAATTAAAAAAAAGCCTCCAACAATGGACAAGTTGAGGAAGGGCAGGAAATCAATGGCCAGCAAACCGGGGGCTCTTCGAGGTTCTCAAGCGCCAGACTCTCTGGGAACCTCGGACCAGGTTGGAGGTTATTTACAAAGGATTTTTCCTGCGCTACCTAGCACTGCTGTGCGAGTTTCCCCTGAACAATAGCCATTATCTGAAATAACAGTTCAATGTCACAGATAACTGGCCACTGAAACGAATTAATCTCCATCTCTTGTCACTGCCTTTCCCCTCCGCCTCCGTTTGATTATTCATATTTTGTAAATCGACATTTCGGTTTGGAGCTATTGCACACACACACACACATACACACACACATACACACAATCACACGAAAATATAAGTGGGTGGCCCTTGCCATAAAAGATAAAGTTGTGCTCGCCTCCCCCCCATTGGGAAAAAAAAAGCATTTATTGAGCCACTTGGTATCTTTCCGTTTTTCCTCTAAGTGCAGGGAAGAGATGGGCTTTCCTCGTTTCCCTGAATCTTACCAACGCATTTGTGAATTTCAAATTCTGTAGCTTTTTACCCGTGAGTTTTTCTGTTTCCTGCTCTCCCCAAGTGTACACTGAGGCAAACTCGAAAGCCCTTTACACAATGTCATTTATTCCAAGGAGACTCCGGGAAAGTTGCGGTCAGAGACATTAGTGGACTTAAGTGGACACGGGCGAGGGGCACTTCCGCCCACGCACCGTGGCCATGGCAGAAGACAGCCAAGGAGGAGACTGAACAGCCTCAGTTGGTTGAGGAACGGCCTTCTGCTTTTAGAGCATCAAACACAACTGGCCCAATCCTTTACCGCGTCCTCTTGTCAGCCTCCCCGAACGGCTTAAAGGTTTCTTTTAGTTTATTTCACGAAAAGCGACTTCTGATTTCCTTTTGTTGTGGTTAGAGTTTACTTTAGAAAGAAACATCATGCACCAGGCGCTGCTTGTTGGGAGCCAGAAAGGGCCAAGAGGGCAGATGGGCGCTTTGGCGGCGGACTCGGGCAAACGGGCCGCCCCCACCGCCAACTTGGGTTTTGCTCTCATTTAGCCCACGCCGTTGGCTCCGGGAGCTCGGCAATCCGGATTTTTCCCTAAGTGAGGATTTTTCCCAAATGAGAGGAAGCTCAGCCGCCCACAGACTCATCCTCCCCTCCCCCCTTTCTGTACACACCCATCTTCCATCCCCCCCCCAAGGTAAAGCCTTTCCTCCCCCCTTCTGTGACCACCGCCCCCAGTTCACCCCCATCCCAGACACACACACACACACACACAGCACACACATACAGACACACACACAGCACACACACACACACACACAGACACACACAGACACACAGCACACACACACACAGACACACACAGACACACACAGACACTTGTACTCTGGCGGACACTGAACCAGGCGAGCTCGCCCCGCGGAGGGGACTCCTCCGGGTCTCCCCATTGGCTGTCTCCCCGGACCAGAAGGACCCGCTTTTCTTTGCTTTCCCCCCTTTCGGGGCCCGGGTGCATCCATAATCAGCCTGCCCCTAGAGGACTGCTGTCTCGGCGACCTCTTTGTGACCTCTCCCGCCAGAGGAGGCTGCTGTCACTTTAAAAATTTACTGAAGACTGCCCGGGGAGCCCGGCGCGGCTTCCGATCCCTCGGGCTGGGCCGGGGTCGCCTCGGGCTGGGCCGGGGTCGCCGCCGGCTCCCTCGCCCTCCTCTTTCTGGATGGCCGAGCAGATCCTCTTTAAAGGGACAGTCCACGAAATGGAAGCTGAGCGCCGGGCCGGGCGGTGAGGGAGCGCGAGAGGGGGGGAAAGCCGGGGTGTCTCACTTCCGTCTCCTCCGCCCCCCACCCCGTCTTTCCAAAGGCTCCGGCACCCCCTCTCCTCCTCCTCCTTCCTGCCCCCCCTTCTCGTGTTTTTATTATTTTTTTGTAACTAGCGGAGAGCGAGGTGGAAGTTGAGGGGTTCTCAGATAACTTTCATTACACATCGGGCTGATAAGCGCCGGAGAAAGTGAGAAAAGAAGGAGGTGATGGGAGCCACAAGGAGCTGCTCTTAGGAGGGGAGGGGGGAGCCAGGAGGGAAAAAACCCTCCCAATCCCACCCCCCCCCCGCCTGCAGCCCGATCACCCCTCCCCCTCCCGCGAAGCGGAGGGGAGAGCCGAGACTGCACTTGGAATCGTTACCAAAAAAGAGAGAGATACATAGTTGCCCGATGATCCAGCTCCGGGATCGCGTGGTCCGGGCCGGCGGCCCCTGAGTCCGCCACAGGGACCCGCGTGGAGGCCGGGGAGTGATTGCTTTCATCGCCAAACGCTGCTCACCACCGACCCACAAAGATCGGCTCATTATTGCTAGTACTTTATTCTCCTGTGATTGCCTTTTTTTTTTTGTAATTGCTGGCAGTTGAGTCCTTAGGCATGTTAAGGTAAGAGATCCGACTTTCTTATTTAAAAAAAAACCCAAGACAAAACCAAATCTTCCCGGGGTGCAGTTTGCTAACTTCTGACATTCTCCCCCTCCTTCCCTCCTCCTCCTCCTCCTCCTCCTCTCCTTCCTCCTCCTCCCCCCTTCCTCTCTCTCTCTCCCTCCTCCCCTCTTTTCTGTCTTCTTCTCCAAGTCTCCGGGCAGCCCCTGCGCTTATCTACGTTGCTAAGGCTGCCGATTTCCTTGTTCCTCCTTCTGAAGGCGGCCTCGACTAGTGCCCTGCAGCCCGGCCGGTCTCTGGGGCAGGGTGGGTTGTCTGTCTCCCCGTGGCTTGCTGCCTCTGCTTCTCTCTCTCCCTCCCTCTCTCCTTCCCTTCTTTTTTCCCTCCCTCTCCCACCCCCACCCCAGATGCCCGCTTGTGTGTGTGTGTGTGTGTGTGAGGGGCGCGCACACTCGTGTGCCTGCATCTGAGCCCTGCAAGGTGTGGCTGCCAACACTCAGAACTCCTGGCACCAACCTTGCTCCTCGGGAGCTCTCTCCGGCCAAGTTCTACCTTCCCAAGTTGCAGCCTTGCCCTTCCAAGATCGAATACGTCGCGCAAAAAAAGTTACTCTCGGACCCGCGGGCGAGATCGTAGGGACCCCCCTCTCCCCACTTCTGTCCCCTCTCCCCCTCTCTTATCTGGAAAAGGGGCCTTTCTCCCAAACCTTTCTAAAGGAATGATGATGTGGATGACGATGATTTTAAAAACTCCTCGGAGGATGACAGCTTTCCTCCACCCCGGAGTGTGGTGGTGGTGGATGAAATGAATTAATCGCCGCTGAATTGTTATTTTCATTTGTTTTACTTCCAGATTTGCTAGACTCTTAAAACATTGGGGAGACCGGTGCAGAGCTAGCGAGCCCAAAGTTAATCATTCACAGGGCGAGGGGGAAAAAAGTTTCTGGAAAAGTTAAGTCTTAAGTCTTGGAGGAGGGAGAGTGAGGCGCGGAAAGTCATTTGTTGGGGGAAAATGCTCAGGGAAAAAAAAATAAGAATCCTTGTTCTGAGATATTCGTAAAGGCGTTCAGTAAAATGGAACTGCTTCTTCATTTGCTATCGACTGGCAATGGCAATCATGTTAACACAGAATAAAATTACACGTAGGATTTTTTTTAATGTGAAATGTATGTGAGACCTCTCCCCTCTGTAAAGAAAAAAAAAGGGGGGGATGATAATAATCGCTTGAAATTGAAGTGGCCTGAGCCTTTCTGACTTTGAAATTACCCACGATTTTCCATCTTTCCCGGAAGATAGAAAATGTAACTCCTGCATTTCATTGACTTGGGTCTATTTCCGTCGTGAGACACTAATTCACGATTTCTGGGAAAAATGTATATCCAGGGTAGCTAGCCCCTCCTCCCCCAAACAAAAACCTACCCCCTAACACAATATCGGTGACTATTTCAGAATATTCATTGGTGCTGCTATTTAAGTGACATTTGAAAGCTAGCTAGAAACACCCTAAATTACCCTGGAGATTCATTTATTTGGACTTAGGAAAATAGTTCTTAAGTTTGTATCTTTTAAAAATCTAATTTTATATAGATAGAAGTATACAGAAGAAACTGTAAGTCATCTTTTTTTTTCCTTTTTTCTTTTCTTTCTTTCCTTTTTTTTTTTTAAAGAAGGGACTAACCAAACTCTTGTGTTTGAGGGGAAAATAATTTTTTTTGACCATTCATTTCTTTTTAATTGCCTTTTGGTCAAAGCCTCACTCTTAGTATCTGTTTCCCTCTAAACTTGGGGTTTATCCCCTTGAAGTCTGTGGTGAGTTAATGACCTGGAGCTGCTTTTGGGTGATTACCTGAATTCTAGGCAGAGCAGTTTTAGGGCTAGATAAATATACTTTAAACTTTCAGCGTTTCTTTATATCTCTCCCTCTCGTTCACTTTCTTTTAATTAATTAATTTAAGATCTAGACTGTGTTGTTTAGTATTTGATAAGAAACTTCCTCAAGTTTGTATGAACTCTTGGGTATACATGGCCAGAATTCATATTCATCCACTCAAAACACCAGGAGTACTAAAACATTTACTTTTATAAAATTTAAAAATAATGTGCTTATTAGAAAAAAATAGAATAACATGCTCTAAAGACTAAAAAAAATACTAAAAATTTTACTGTAGTTGATTTTATTTTTCTTAGTGCAAACAATATTATTCACTGTCTAGTATAGGCCAGAGAAACAGGAATGAAGAATAAATCATTGCATCCAGTTATATAGTATTAGTAATGTTTGATGGAATTTTCATATAACCGGTTTTCATTTGCTTATAATTTGTATTTGTTTATTATCTGCATAATTGGAACCATTTCTTAGTTTGTGTTATTGCCATGTTTTGGATGAGTGTTTACAAGATTTTTCCTTTCTTTTTCTTTCTTTCTTTCTTTCTTTTTTTTTAATTTGGCATACAAGCTTCTTATTAGTCAAATCCTGTAATTTGTTTCAATTAAGGGTATGATCTAACTGTTGTGTGATGAGGGAGAGCAGACTATTGAAAGGAGATTAATAACATTTACTCTAAACTTTATTTAATTGAGTCAATTCAAATTACAAGCAATTTGAAGATCTACATTTCCATGATAAGAACATATAAACCTGGAAAATTGATGGTTTATTTAAGAGACATTATCTTAATGGGTATTGGTCAATATTATTTGTATAAAACCAAATAGATAGAATAAATTGTCTTTAAGACATTGCCACTTATTCATGCATAATAAGGGAATCAGGGCTTTGAAAAATGGATACATTTTTAGTAATGATTATCAAGTGCTCTGGTTTTTTTTAAAGCCAACATATTATGTTACCATTATTCAGATTTATTCCTCCTGTATTCGATTTTAGTCTAACACTTCTCCCCCCTCCCTCTCCCAGTAAAAGACTCACTGGAGAAACATACATTTCAATGAAATGTCTTTAAGTAATTAGCCATTTCCTCATTTAGAGTTCCATGATTTATATTTTGGGCAATGTGTTAGGATGGCAACGGAAAGATTGATCATCCCCCTTTTCTTCTTCCTAGATATTAGATGAGTTTTGCAATGTGAAATACTACATAGATGCCAGTCAACCAGATGTCGGGAGCTGGCTCAAGTACGTCAAGTTCGCTGGATGCTATGAACAGCACAACCTCGTTGCATGCCAGATAAATGATCAGGTATGTTGTAAATACTTTTCTGGACTTTGTCTGAGAGCCTGAAGAACAAAAATAACAGTGAGCCATAGTATATAGACCCTTGTGGCCTGTTGGCTGTTCTATTCAAGGAGCAAGAGGTAGGGTCGGCATATGCAGAATCAAACCAGTTTTTGGAGTTGTTTGGAATATTATTTATGGTGCTGTTAGGAGCATCTTACTTCATTTCTCCTATTCTGTTTTAATGGGGTTATCACGAGGCATTTCAAATTGTGTAATTTGTTGCCGATCATATTTTCCTCCCTTCTGTCATCCCACAGAGGAACCATCATAAGGCTTTTAACTCATCAAGGATTTTAACTAATCCAGGGTGGCCTGATGAGAAAATTAGAGTTGCTAACAAAGAAACTTTACATTTGTTCTATGCAACAGTATGAGAGATGGGGAGAAGTTTGAGCTGTGTATAGAATGTCATTTTACCTTTTCGTATCTTCTTGTTAAAAAAAAAAAAGAATGCAGGACTAGCTGACATTTTGCATTTTTCTTGGAGTTTAGTTAAAATGGAGTCTGTGTGTGTGTGTGTGTGTGTGTGTGTGTGTGTGTGTTTGTTTGTAGGGGGGGGGGAGAGGAGGACAAAAGTTCGTCCTTCCTGGTTGAATTGGAATGCTTGGTTTTCTTGTGCTTTCAAAAGCTTTGAAGGATCGTATAGGCAGGCTTACTTCAATAGCAATGACTGAAGTAGGGAAGCTGAAAGGCGATCCTCACTTGGTTAAGTTGTTATGAAGGCTGCTGCTCAGTACAGCCAACACTTCCCCCTCCCCATCTCCCCAGGACCAGGTGGTCTTCCTGTTCATTTGTGCTTTATTTAGTCACATTGGTAGCTTAGCTTGTATCCAATGAAGGATCATTTATTGGTTTTAACTCAATGGTTACCCAAGTTAGAGTCAGCTTCAGAGATTAGCTTGAAATGGTTACCTGGGCAAATTTGCTTTAAATAAACCAACCTGGGGGAGGGAGATCTCTTATGTGGTGTTCCACATAGAAAGTCATTAAGTGGCAATGCCTATATACATTTTAATAGACTCTAAACCTAGATTTGAAGCATCATTGAGAAACTCATGCTTTGGGGATTCTAGTTCATCAGCTTTTGGGTGTTTTTTTTTCCTGATCTTAACTCTATGGGAATAGGAGCTAAAATGGAAAATTAAATACTAACAATGAGATTTTACCCAAGTGAACATATATTTAAAGAGTCATATTAGTTAGAGAACTCATTTTTCTTTTTGTTGTAAAAAACAAGTTGTAAGGTTCTATTAGGAAATTGAATCATTCACAGTGTCACCATAGGTTGTGTGTGAATAGAAACCTCATTAAGTCAATATTATAAATTAATGTCATTATTGACAGATAGTTAATGACTGTTACTTTAAATGTAAAGGTGATGGGTCTGGCACAGGGAAAGGATGTATTTTGTGTTACTTTTAAAAAATTCAAAATTCAAAATAATAAAGGAATTTAAAAGGCATTCAGACAATGAAATAATCGAAACTTTGATCATATATTTACTGATAACAGAAAACTGTCTGCACACATAACTGTGTCCTCAATCAGGATTATGTAGCTGTGAGAAGGAAAATCTTGGTACATTTTGTTTTATTCTTATTAATAAAGCCCCATTTTTGCTTTGAAAGCTATGCTCAGGTTTATTTTAATTCATTGAAGATTTGGAGGGAGGTGGTAGAGAGTAGCATCTCTTGATCCTCATTATGAACAGTATTGTCATTGCCTCGATAATTTCACAATTTGATTTTTTTTTTTACCCTTTGAAGGGCATGTTTAAAAGTCTATTCTTGTCTAGAAAACACACCAGTTGTTCTAACAACAATGAATACCTTCTGCCTGCTATCTGAAATAGTGTGCAGCATGAAATGCTTCATCAGGAAAAGATAAAACCCCCTTTTAGGTGGGCTCCTTCAGATCCTAGAGCTAATATTCTCGAAAGTACTCTTTAACTCTTGCCTTTAGCTGGGGCCAGAGCTATGCAGGGCAAGAGAATGTATATCAAGTGACCTAATTGTAAAGTTGACATTACATGGTCCAGTAAGTGTATCCATAAACAACAAAAGCAGATGTGTGGGTCGCCCCCCACCTCCCATGGCCACATGTACAGGCAGTCACATCTGGTTAGCTCTACAGCATGGTGGGTGTGCATGAGTATGTGTGTGTATCTCTCGTCCGTTAAGAAAGCCTGTAAGACCAGAAGGTCCGGTCCAACTTTGATATTGTAAATGTTGGCCTAAGTGAGAGAATAAAAGGATTGATTCTGTGGGTTCCCCATAGCCGTTGGTTCTCTGTTCTCCATGAGGAACAGAACCTGCCAAGTGGTGAATAAGCATAACTCATCACCTGATGCACACCCCCATTGTGTGTGATATTATTTACCACTGAGGCATGGACAGAGACACTTGATCAGGAGGGGTTGTTAACCACTAATTACTTTAACTCACCTGTAAAATTCACAAGCAAACATAGCCCTTTACCTGAAATGGGAAAGATTATTTGTCTGTACTCTGATCCTTAGATTGAACATGTGAGCCTGAAAGACAGGTATGAACCCTAGACTTCTAAAGGCAGGATTTCCAGATAAGTCTTGGTCTCTCGACTATAATTTAGTCGGTGTGTTAAGTGGGACATTTAACAAAAAAAAAAAGAAAGAAAGAAAGAAAGAAAAAACACTTAAAAAACAAAGTATCTCAGACATTTTTTTTTGGGGGGGGAGGAGGGTAAGGGACTTCCTCCCATCCTGATCCCTCTTTCCTTACAGCCCCTCATTCTTATGTTTGAGATCACATTTCGACGATTTAGATTAATTTTTTGTAAAGGCAAGGAGTATTTTAAAAATTATAAAAAGGAGCTTGTTGAGATGAACAGCTCGATAAGAGAATAAAGTCAAAACATGTATGTTGGCCATAACTCCTATTTCATTTGATTGGGGGTGGAGTTGTTTTTATAGGCAGGGTAATTTTTTTGGTTGTTATTTTCAAATAGAGTTAATATAAGACTTCTCCGTCGCCTCGTCGCATTATCTTTCTGAGTGTCTCATAAGCACAAAGCATATAGAATTAACTGGAGAATAGCATTCCACGAGTAGTTAATTTCAGATGGGTTTGTTTTCTCAATGGATAGTCTCCATTGGGCTGCTAAGAGTCCTGTCACCATTATTTGATTTTTTTTTAAACTGGCAAGTGTGAAATTTCTGGCAGCTTTGTTTTTTAACTCTGCTTACATGAAAGGCCCCAGTTTATTATTTTTAGAACTCCGTTTCATTTGATTTTTGAAAATTATTGGAGTTGTGTTTTTAGAGTTAGAAATGCTGAAAGTATTGGTATCACCCAACCAAGCTATAATTTCTAGGAAAGAACAGATTTTGACTGATAGCCTTATTCTCCACTGAAAATATAGTAATAACAGAGGCAATTCATCTTTTAAAAAAAGGCCACGTCATATACACGGGTAAATTGAGACCACAATCATTCTCATGCTATAAAATACTAGACTTTTTTTGTAGTCGGTATTGTTTATGCTCAAAGCACTCATTTTAGTTTAAAGTTTTCTCTCTAGTTTATGAGGAACTCTGTAGAGCTACTATGCCGTAGTTTTTAAATCTCAGAATTCGCCCATTCCCAAAAGATTGATTTTCCAAGATTCATATTGTTTTGGTTATTAATTACCAGATAACTTTCAATGCTCCCAGATGTCTTGGTTGTCACTGAGAAATGTAAAATATGGAGGTCAAGAAGACAATCTAATAATAACAACTCTGATAATTATTAATAATAATAGTTAACATTTATCTAGACCGCTTAGGTTTACAAATTGCTTTCCATATAGCTTCCTATTTTTTCTATTTCCCCAGTAATCTTTAGAAATAGGTACTATCGTTATTCTTCCCATTTTAGGAATGAGAAAACCAAGGTAGATGGAGCTGATCAAATTGCCCAAGGTCACATGGCAAATAAGTATCTGAGATCGGATTTAAACTCAGAACTCCTTATAAAAACTCCTTTTAGCCTCCAGCTTTGGGATACTGATAGTTTAGATGAAAAGGGGAAAAGTGATTCGTTTGTCATTTGGCAATTCGTTCTCCATCATGTAAGATTTTACTGTTTGGGATTATGTACACTGAACATCAACATGATTTGCTGATAAATTTAAATTTAAAATTATTTTTTTATTTATCCATGTTATTTTTCCTATCAGTGGAATATAAACTTCACAGTGGGGTGGAGGATGGGGTGTTTCTTTCTCTCTTTCATTCTTTTATTTTCCCTGAATCCTCAGGACCTTGTCCATAATTAGAAAATTGGCATTTGTTGAATTGTATTTTTCCACTTTTCATTTGGGTATTTTTACATGATTTAGACTCGATGCATGTGATCAATTGTAAATTCATGCTTTAAATAGCAGTAAATATCTCTTTGTCTTAAAGGACTCTGATGCAGATTTCAGAATCTTGGTCTTGTCTCTCTTTTTTGTTGTTATGACTTTGGACTGGTCACTTACTGACCAATGTACTGGCATGCATGTGTTAAGCCAGTCACTGTGTTCCTTGGTGTGTACAATCAAAGGCAAAAAAAAAAATCCCCTGTATTTCAAGGTACTTCTATTGAGGGAGATAATGGTGAATAACTACATACATTCAATTTATACAGAGTAGATGGAAGGCAATCTCAGGTTTGAAGATGCTAACAGTTGGGGAACTAGGAAACTACCCTGGGCCTCAGTTTCTTGATTTATGAAATTAGGGGAGTCACATGGTATCTAAAGTTAATAATTCTTGATCTATGATCTTATGAACTTACCCATACTTGCTACCCATGGGCATAGAGTATGTTTTATGCACTCTCATTTCTCTTTCCCCATGTTAGAACTTTTATATGAAGTTGTCCATCCATGACCAAAGCACTGTGGACTTACCAAGTGAGTGTTGAGACCCAGAAGGTCTTCCAACGAGAGACAATGTTGATCGTTCATGGTGTCAAGTGGGAAGGCAACAAGTATCTATTAATCACCTACTATATGGGGGGATACAGAGAAAGGCAAAGGACAACCCTTTCCTTCAAGGAGCTCAGTCTAATGGGAAAGAGCAAATGCAAACAGTTACATACAAATTAGGTAGAATCAAGATAAACCGAAGTGAACCATTACAGGAAGATGTGTGAATAATTATTTGAATTTTTATTTTGATCTATAGGGTGTGCTTGGTCTTAATTTATTTCTGTTCTCTAGATTTAACCCAAGCTTGACTTACCCCCTGCCAGTAAATAGGATGATTTGAGTTTTCCAAAATCTCATTGGATCCACATCTGTATCCTATATATTAGAAATGAACTACTCTTGAATTCAACACCCCGGCTTGTCTTGACAAGACCTGTACCTAGAAGACGGTTTTCAGAAACCTAAGCCATTTGCAAATCTTGCCATGTAGAAAAGTGATAAGTCTTTCTCTCTTTTTATTTTTAAGCAGACTTGACAGCTGGTATTCAGTCAGCACAATGAGACAAGTAGGCTGCTCTGTTCTGCATAAAAAGAAATTTGTTGATGAGAGATTATCTAATACTGGATGTATATTTTTGGGCAGTAATATATAACATAATGGATGCCCCTAGAGAGAAAGCAAGGTTGTAATTCACTCGGTGGATTCTGCCAGCTCCCTTGTGGTTTATGAATGGCAGCAAGATCCTGTCGGGGATTCAGTTTGGAACAGGCATTATTCTAGTGGGTGATTTACCTTATAAACTTTTAACTGCTTCCGGGACTGTCTTGGCTAGATTGGCAGCCTCACTTTCCCTGGCCTCCTAAGTCCATGTCAATTAGCTGGGTTCTATCGGATTGCTGTAACCCTAGAGCTGTATTATTACTGTAAGCTGATTACGGGCTCAATTATCAGGTTATTTTCTTTGGCTTTTTAGTGAAATATTCTGCTTTTCTACATATTTTAATAAATGAAATTTGCTCAAGCTAGCCGTGCTGGTTTAGTCATCTGCTAATGGGAGATGTAGTTTGTAGGCGGTCTTCCCCCTTCCCCCACCCACTTTTTTTTTTCTTCTTTTCTTTTTCCAAATGCTTTTATTAGTATTTATTTCCAGAGGTCTGTTGGGTTATTTACAAAGTTCCTCTTCCTTGCTATCTTCCTTTTCGCCTCACTTTATGCAAGCTTGTTTGATGTCTGAATTATTATTAGTTTGGAACATTTGGTTTTCTTGGCTTTTAAGGAAAGTTCCACTTTTATATCAAAGTTACACTTTGCTGAAGATTGTGCAAGTTGGCAGGACTGAAGGACCAACCTTCATTCTGGCTTCCTGGTCTTATTTTGGGAGAAGATCTTCTCCTTCTCACTGGAAGAAGAGAAGTTTTGACAGGCGGTGTGGTTCTTGTTAAAGAAATGACAACAGTCACAAATCATCACTCAAAAGGAGGTCCTTGGCAACACCCCCAGGAACACTGAGCTTGCATACTGTCTAGGAGGGGCAGGGCACACACACCATAGTACTGGCATCTTTCTCTAGGGACATAGCCTGGGATGGTTGATTGAAGGGAAGGGCTCAACTTTTGTAAAAGAGGTGAAAGCCCTGGCCTTTATTGCTGAAATCATGTATTATATTTAGAGGACAACATTTTACCATGTTTGATTTTAAATAACCTAATGGTCATTGTTGTCATTATTTTGGGCCAAGATCTTTGCATTCTTCTGGATTGAGAGCTCCTGGTAAGAAAGCTCCTCCCGCAATAGATGAGCAGCAGTTCTTCATTGACAGTGATTTTCTCAGGGCCTTAGGGACAAGAATGTGTTAGAGGTGGTACCTGTGTCTTGGTTGTCCTGTCTCGGAGGCCAGAGGGCCCACTGCTTATGACCAGATTATATCTTCCTTTTACAAAATCAGATCTGTTATTTCATGGACCTATGAAATTCCCAAATTCTACTCATGTAGATGGACATCTTCTCAGTCCCTTAGAGTTGTAAGGAGATGTCTGTGTCATTGAAGAGTTAAATGATTTTGGATCTAGGTTGTTCCAGCTCTCTATCCACTGGGCCATCTTGCCATTTATAGCAAAATCTACTATTTATAGAGTGCCTTCAAGGAAACAAAGGTAGGTTCTGTGGCTACGATTATCCCCATTTTACAGGTGAAGAGGCAGAGGCTGAAAGATTATTTGTCTAAGGTTGCACATGTCAGAGGTGAGATTTGAACTGTGTTCCTCCTGCTGTCAAATCCAGAAGCATCCAGTCCACCCTACTGGTCTATGGCCTTTATTATCAGATGTCAGATGTGAGGAGTTATCAGAATATATTTTCAGGAAGTAATAACTTTGGTCCAGAATTGTGGGAAGAGCATGGAAATGGAGTTAGAGGTTCTGACTCTGAGATTCATTACTTGTGTGACATTGGGCAAATCATTTTAGTTTCCTTATGTCTAAAATAAGCAGGGTTGGGTTAGATTATAGTCAACAATCCTAAAGAACTCTTCCTGTGCAGGGACTGCTATACAAAGACCAAAAACTAACCAGCTCCTGTCCTCCAGGATCTTACATTCTAGAAACTCTCTTCAAAAGAATATCCTGATCATCATTCATGTGAGAAAAATCTAGGACAAAGATTCTTAACTTTTTGTATGTCTTGGAACCTCCTCCTTGCCTTTAGTAGTCCAGTAAAATCTAGGGCTCTCTTTCGAGAGGAAAGTTTTTATTAATTGAAGGATGAAAAAAAATTCAGGTAGAGGTTAGTGAAAATCAGCACACAATTTATTTTCCCTGTTCGGATTCATAGAACTTTATGAGATTTATCCATGGACCTAGGGGAAGAACCCCTTATTTCAGATATTCACTTTTCATTCATTTCTAATATGCAAGATACATAAATGCTTCCAATGTCTTTAATGATTATAGCTAGCATTTCCATAATACTTTAAGGCTTGTAACGCTCATAGTAATAATATGTAGCTTAAAGCACTGTACACTTATTTTCTCTATTTTTCTCAATTCTCTCAATGATCCTGGGAGGTAGGTGCTAAGGTTATTATCATCTCCATTTGACAGTTGAGGAAACTGAGCCTTAAGTGACTTGTCCAGGGTCACATAAACTAATATGTGTCTGAAGAGGATTTAGACTCTGCACCACTGCCTAGTTCTCTGAGAAATTCCCAAGTTTGAAAGTCCAAATGATATGGATGCACATTTTGAGTTGAGTGAAGAGCCCCAGAACATATTTAGGGTCTTCCCATCATTTTTAAACAAATCTATGACATTTCATATATATACTTCTGCCTGATCATTGGCCTCTTTTGCTGCCCAGTCAGCAGGGATGGCGCCAAAGAAGGGAGCTGGCCAACCATTCCAACTAGAAACAGAATCATCTGGGAAGCGTTTTTGATTCTCTGTGCAGAAAATTAAAAAGAGGCTAAGGGGGTCATAGGCAATTGGAATGTTTCTAAGGCCCAGGATGGGCGTATTTGTGTGTGTAAGGCCAAAGTGGATTTTAACATGATCTGAGAGTATCTGTGGTTCCACGTTGCACTTTTGAGACATGATTAATGTATTATGTCGCTGTTTTCCGGCATTAGATTATTTTCCCACATTTAGCCTGTTGATGTAGAATTAATACTTGTCTTTGCATGTGGAAACCTAATTTCAAATCTCAACTCCAACACTTACTAACTGTGAGACTTTGGTAAAATCTCTGAACCTCAGTTTCTTCATCTGTTAAAAAAAGTAATAAAATCTGTGCCTTCCAATTATAAGGATAAAGATGAGTGAGCTCAAATTGTTTTAAAAGATGCTATAACAATAATATGATACTTTAAGATTTGAAGAATCTTTTACATGGATTATTTCATTTTAAGAGTAACCTTGGAAACTATTGTCCCCATTTCATAGATGAGGAAGCTGATGATCAGAGGGGTGACGTACCTGGGCTACACAACTAGTGAGTGTCTGAGATGGGATTTGACCTCCTGCCTTCCCCTGCTTCTCTCCCCTCTCTTCCACTTCCCTCCCTGGCTATTCTCTAAATTCCTAAGTTTTATTTCTGCCATAATGATATAATGTTCCTGTCATTCTGTACTCAGATAAGGTTAGAATATTGTCCTCAAGTGGCAATATGGAATACCAGGATATGGCTTCTGTACATTAAAAAAAAATCTGATTTTGATTGAAACCTTAATTTTTCATCTCCTTCATTTTCCAATGTATCCCTCCCATACCTACTGATTCATCCCCTAGCAACAAAGTAGCAGAAAGAAAGAGGAAATGAGGAGGTTCAGCAAATGTAACCGACTCCTTGCCCTTTGGTGGCCCTCACGCCAGACCCAGCTCTCTTAAACGTATCTCCGGCAGATGCGCAGGCTGTCCCGAGACACAGCTGAACATCCTGGCCCAGGCCGACAGCTGTGGTCAACTCTACTCTGGAAGCCATCGCTATGTCCCGACTGGGGTCTTTTGCTCCCTGATGGCATCTTTCTCTGATTCCAGTGCCAGACCTTAGAGCGGTCAGTGGAAGGATGTTTAGCCAATGGAACCCTTGGCCCAAACATCATGGACTTTCCTGGAAGGGCCAGAGACCATCGGGCAACTCCAGAATGACCCACAGGATCCACAGACTGGAGGAGTTGTCTGTCTCCCAAAGCAGATTTCACAGGGAGTGCATTTTGCTATTATTTCAATTATTACAACTTCCTGAATAGGTTGAAGGTCATTCATAATTCACGCTTCTGTCATCTTTAGACATGCCAAATGCAGTCTATTAAGCATAAATAAAACTTCCAGTGCCTTACCAGGAAAAGTAAACTGGGATTCAAAACAATGAGCCCTTGTTCATCTGTTTAAAAGTCAAGAGATGTTTTCTTTTTTTTTTTCCCCCTTTGCTTTGCTGACTTTTTTTCTTCTTCTCCCTTTTCTGGTTCAGTATGCTATCCTGTAGACTGATCTAAGCTATCCACAGAGGCGGGCCAGAGAGTTCCTGAAATTAAGGAACAAAAAATGGTGGAGTAAGGGTCCTCTTTCCCACCCCTCTCCCCATCTCTGCCATGTTTCTTATCATTCACAGAGCAGGTAGTAGCATTATGACTGGGTAGGAGGATTTGGTAAAACCATAGACTCTGAGTAGGAAACAGTAATTTGACTGAATGTAAAATCCAGGTCTGATGAGCTTTCCTGGAAGATTGTTTAGAAGTTTGTAATTTTTCACTTAATATGTTATGATCCTCTATCCCCAAATTCAAAACCAAGAAAGAAGTCCTGACATGTTTATTCTGTGTGTATATGTGTATGTATTTGTGTAACATAAAATATTGTAATGGTATTTTTTGATTAATAGGGAAGATTGGATAAGAAAAAATACATCTGCATTAAAAATTATAAATAATACTGCATGGTAACTCAAATTCAATTTCAGCAACGATTTCTTTTATTTTTCTTTTTTCTTTTGAGAGGAAAGGGGAATGGAGTTACTCCCCAACTCGATTTTTTTCAGAATATCAAACTAGTGGGTTTTTCTGTTTTTGAATAAAAATTGACACTTGATGTCCAGGCTCCATGAATATTCTGGGGAGTAGTTTCAGGATTTGATTAAAAGAAAATTATGTATAAGTACTGTCATTAGAGGAATAAATGCTAAACTTTCAATTATTTTAGCATAGGGGAGACTGACTTTGTCAATGTTTATTAGCACAATTTTGTTTGGGGGGGCAACTTATAATCTTACTGGAGTATTAAAAAGGTTAAGTGACCTCTCCAGGGTTACACAATCTGGTCTTCCTGTCTTTGAGGCCAGTTTTTTTTATCTATTTATAGCATAGTCTTTATTTTAACAAGAGCATTTACTCTAAGGTTCGCAATTCACTTTACTAATATTCTCATTATGACATTTTAATTTTTTTTAGGCATTTCCATTCCAGCCTTTTTGTAGTTGACAAAACTGAGTTAACTAGCCAGTTAACGAGCTAGCTAGAAGTTAACTAGCTAGTAAGCATCAGAGGTCTTATTTGAATTTAGACTTCTAGACTCCAAATCCAGAACTCTACATATTATATAATATATGACATGATGTGGTATGATGATTAATAGAACATGATATAATACAATATAATGTATACAACATGACATTCGTATAACAAGATGTAATATATAACAAATTATAATAATGTACTATACCACCTATACTTTATTATAATTCAATTATACTAAATTGTGCTTTATTTAAAAAGGCACAGTGCTGTTCAATTTTTTTCTTCTTTTGTAGATGGGTAACCTACCTCTGTCTTGTGTTAGGCATTGACATGTTGAGTGACTTGTTGGTGGCCATCCCTGATGGTTTGTGGTGGGGCAAGACTGGAAGCCAGGACTTCTTTGCTCTATCCACTCCATCATTTTGTCTATAATTTAGTAGAATTAAAATATAATTTAACATAGGTGTTTTTGTATGGATATAGTGTTTAGCTCTAGGACAAATTGCCACATAGAATCTTACTCTTCATTATTATTTTAGTATTATTTTTCCAATTTTAACAACATTTGTCATTTCAAGAACATTTGGAGTTGACAGACTTGATTGAAAACCATTCAATGATCTTACAGTTAGGCAGCGATGCTGATATTGTGCCCAGCTCTGCAGTATATCAATAAGGAAATAATGGTAAAGGTGGGGCAGTCCTATCTTTGCTTCAGAATTGATCATTCTTTTCTTATCATATATCTCCCTGGGAATTATATAAATATGAGATTTAAATGCATTTTATAATGTTATTATTAAATGTTGTTGTAGAAATACGACTAATTCCTTCGCATAAGGATGTGGTGTGTGAGTGTTTTATATATATATATATATATGAGAGAGAGAGAGAGAGAGAGAGAGAGAGAGAGAGAGAGAGAGAGAGCCAGATTCTTACCAGTGGACCGTTTTCCTTTTTTTGGACCTGAATGAAACAGAGAGAGAGAGAGATACCTCTTTTGAACCCCCAGAGACCTGTAGAAACCATCATGGTGCTCCTACCATTTCATCTTTGAGCCTTTTTAAGTTAGATGACTGGATAGAAAACCCCACAGAAATCAGTAAAGTGCCCATTTGGAAAATTACAGGGACTTCTAAAAAGTATTTGTTCAATAATCATCTCTACCCAGGGCTTAGTTAATTCCCCCAGTCTCATAGTCTCATCATTTGAAAAGGATCATTCTTCTGAAATAGCTAGGTTTCTCTTAATTCTTCTTAGACGTATGGGTTTTGTCACTTAATATATGTGTAATCTTCGGCAATCTGAGTCACTTATCTGAGCCTCAATTTTACTATCTGCAAAATGGGAATAAGCAGCATTATCTATATCACAGAATTATTAAGAGCAAATGAGATAATTCATATATGTGAAACACTTTAGAAATGGTGAAGTTCTCTACCAATATAAGACAATTTTTTAAAAAAATAAATCTTCAGAAGAAAGGTAACAGTAGCTTTTTTCTAGTGATTATCAATTTATAAAAAAAATGTGTTATCTTTAGGATATTGGATCCCCCTTTATTTGTAGGGGAAAAGGAGAGAGTCCTGTTATCTTTTCTCATTTAAAACCATTGATGAGAGAATTCTTAACTCTTTTAGCTGTCTTTAAGATTGTTTCTGACACTAGTTGTGTTTTTTCCCCCTATAAAAACAAAGACTAGACAATGATACAGGTAACATTTCAGTTCTGGTTCTGTGGCCTGAATCACATTGTTGCTTGGCTGTCTGATATACAGCCGGAAAGAACTTTGTGACAAGGGGAAATTTGTGTTGTTTTTGGTTTTCTTCGTGTTCCATTTTAAAGAAACAATTGCCAGTTTTCATAAATGGTTTCTATGTTCACAAATACATGTAATATCAACAAATGTAAATGGATTCATTTTAAGCTAAAATACTTTGTTTCTCTATCATATTCTATTTCTTATTGAAAGAAAAACGAAAGAGGGTTTATGATATAAATTCAGGAAAAAATTCTATTTTGTATAAGACTTGATTTCTATAAATCTGATATTTGCAATATCCTGTGAGGTTGTTTTGAGGCAACAGATTATAATCTTGGCCTGATTTAGACCACCACTTCCCCCAGTTCTTGGCCACTCTTTCTAGAAAGCAAATGAGATTTATATGAATCCCTTTTCAGACTCGTATGTTTAAAATATGCCTTGGAGACTTAATTTGGGAAGAAAAAACTAAGTTCTTTTATCTCATTAGCTCTAAGTGGTTCCCCCCAGAGGTCAGAGATGACAGGGGCTCCCTTCAAAGGTCTAACCCAAGGGTGCTTTGGAGGGGCCTTGGAGGTACTTTCATTTAACTATGTGGGGAAGACTGCTCTGAACCTGCCCTTAACACGGCCAGTTCTTGCCAGTTCTTTTCAAGCTTTTTAAAAAAGTACCCATAAAAATTCACTTAAAATTGAAAAAAAACACACACACACACAAAAAAAAAAAAAAACAAACCACCCCAAAGTTAGATCTGTTTTTTTCTCCACTTCCTGGAATGTCACCTTTTACCTCCAAGGAAATAAGACTGTCATCAAAGCCATACCTGCAGTCTGTCTAGTCTATCCTGTCTGTCTGTCCTCTACGTCTTATCTATCTGTCTCTCTTGCTGTCTCTCCTCTCTGCAATTGTGTTTTTATGTATTGATTTATATATGTTGTGTATTTTATATACACATATTCTTTGCCTTAGCCTTAAAAATCTGGTAATCCTTCCTTATGAGACTTATTCATGTCTCAATAAGGAGACTTGTCTTTATCTCCCCTACTTAGACTGTATCCAACATGATTTTCACACGGGATTGGACAAAACTAAAAGGAGACGGAAGGAGACGCTTATTCATATGGCAGTAGAGAGAAGGCATGATATCATAACACTCCTTTAAGACTTTCTGGTATGCATGTCAAGGCAGCAGTCCCCGACAGAGATGATTGCAAGATTTTACTGTCTTGGAGGGTATTGTCTCTTTAACCTCGATGTTTCCGAGAAGCCACTGCAGAGTTCTAATATGTCACAATTCAAATGTCAACATGTTGTTGGAAAGGAAGCTAATAAGTTAAACCTTTGAGAGATGCCAAAAAAGTCGAGGTGATTCAAATTGTTGAGAGAAGTCCATTGTTTTCTAAGGGGAAATAGGATTCCAGAATGAAACATGGTCCTTTAGAAGCCTTTAACTGAAAGATAAAGAACACAACAAAAAAGTAAACACACATTTGATAAAACACACACACACACATCAGCTCCCCTCCCTGCCATGACTCTTTGACCAGTCTTCTGTGAGGACAGACTAGACAAGGAAAAGGGATAGGAATGTATTCTCCCTATCTTTTCTGTCAAGCTCACGGGTTTGTTTTTTTAATAATATTTTTATAGGGATAGTAGTACAGAGTCCTCCAAATAAGAGACTCTTGTGAACACTCGTCTCACCAACAGTGATCCTAGTTTGACTTTTGGTGTGTTTTGTGTGTGTGTGTGTGTGTGTGTGTGTGTGTGTGTGTGTGAGAGAGAGAGAGAGAGAGAGAGAGAGAGAGAGAGAGAGATCGATCTGAGGTTCAGTGAATTAATCAGATTATTTGAAGATGGGGAAATGAAAAACTAATCAGAGGAAATATTCATCTTTATGGCATTTTTTAGATTTGTGTGTGTGCATTTTGTGTGTGTGTGTGTGTGTGTGTGTGTGTGAGAGAGAGAGAGATGGAATGAGAATGTATATGTCAGGGCTAGTAGAAACTAAACAATTGGGTTTTAGGGCCACCTACTGGAACAAAGCGGCATATTCTTATGTTTCAGGGTATTATTTATGTTTTGCAATTAATTTCGAATTCAGTTTAACAGGCTTTTGATTGTAAGTGCTTCTTCCACCTCACATTATCTGCATTCACTACCTCCTGGGATGTCTTTGTATATCCCTTAGCAGAATGGCATTTCCTTCTGGGCAGGGTTTGAATGTTTTGAATTTGTCCTTGTAGCTCTGGGACGTAGCATAGTAGGCAGTTATTAATTGATCATTAGGAAATCTGTAATATTGTGAAGTCAGTTCTCTTTTAGATAGGATTATGAAGTTTTTCAGGAGGACAGAGATAGAAAATGGGCTTGTGATCACCTAGAGGTTTAAGTAGGTTCTTCAAAACTTTGTGACTTTTTCTTTTATCTTACTCTGTGTGTGTGTGTGTGTGTGTGCGCGTGTGTGCCCCATTTATAACTTTCTCATGTAGAGTAATGATCATCAAGGTAGGGTGCTTCAGTCCTGTGATATAATACAAAGGCTTGTGTGGTTAGTGAGTGAGAAATGGGTTGCATCCCATTCTCCCTATTTAAAAAAAAATTGCGAGGCTGTCTACAACCTTCACTCATTCTAGTTCACCACTTCTCTCCTCCTTCCACCAACTGTCACAGTGTAGAGCAGTTACAACCTTACATCTACCCAAACTCCCTCACTCTGTAGCCCTACATCTTCCCCCCACATTAATTCAGGACTGTTCTATGCACCCCTTCAGGGTAGGAGAGGTTTGCTTTCAGAGGGATCACTTATAAGAACAAGGTCCCCTTGAGGGAGTTGCATAGGATGAAGAGTCATGCATTGGATGAAATCTTCATTGCATTGCATTGCATTTTTCACTCCATTTCTGTCAAAGGCACTACCATCTTTCCCATCGTCCAGTGGATTAGTCTTTTCTTTATCCTTGACTCTTAATTTAGCTGCTGTTGTTTTAGGAAAATCACCAACAATCTTTAGATTGCCATAGAGGATAGACTTCTCCCAATCCTCTTCACACTGTTGGGTATTATTGACCCCCTTCCACTCCTGGACTTCCTCTCTCAGTTGCTGAAATGAATGTACATGGATCAACTATAAAAAAAAAAACAACCAATCAACCAACTCCCTCTTCCCTTGCCCCACTCACATTTGTACAATTAACTTAGAAACAGACTTTTCTAGTCTGTATTAAAATTTTCTAAACAAAGTATTTAAATGAATTTTAAACTCATTTGTCATAACATATGAAAATGCAAAATATTTTATTGTATTTGTAAGAAGTGATCAGCATCAGGTTATTAGGAATTTACTAGTTGGATTTCAACAAAAACATTTTTGCACGATTGGTGAATGCTATTGCAAATTAATAAGAGTCACTAATGATATCTTTGCTTTTCTTTGTATCTCTGCATTTGCAAAATAAACTTTTCAGTTGTCGCAGTTGGTGAAACCAAATATTAAAATAAATCTAGAACTAAATTGTCAAATTGTCGCCTTGCCAAGGTTTGAACCAGGATTGTGAAAGATCACAAATCTTATTCAATTCCATTACTTCTACTAAGCTTACTACTATCAATTTAATATTTTCTTGAAAGCAAAATGAGTTTTGTTCTGTTAATATAATAGTGTTTCTAAAATAATGCTTCATCTTTAATTCATCCTTCTTAATTTGTTTCTGCTTTATAGTACACAAAATCTTTGTAGTTATATAAATATAGATTTTAAATAAGTAAATATGAATATATTAGGGGCACTCAAGATTCATTTATTTATTATTACTAATACGTTTGGAGTTTGGAGATCTTCCTATAAACTCTCCATCTCAACTATATTGTCAGTACTAAAACTTAGACTTTTACTTATAGATTTATTATCGTTTATTCATTTAGTGCTCATTATTTAGAACATTACTTATTATAACATACTTCTCAGAAGATTTGTTAACAGCCCTGTGAAGGAGCTAGCTAGGACATTATTTCAGTTTTACAGAAAAAGCACTTCAGCCTCAGAGTGATATTTTGACCAGTGTTTCATAATAAAAAGGGAAGCTGGGTCTTTTGACTTCTATGTTTATAACAGTGTAGATTCTGATACTATTAATAATGTCACCATAGTTTACATTTATATAATGCTCATCAAGGATCTTAGTTATGTACCAAATGCTTTATATAATTATTATCTCATTTGAGCTGCACTTTAATCCTCTATGGTAGGTGATATTATTATTATTATTATTATCATCTCTGTTTCACGGATCAGGAAATTGAAACAAACTGGGGTTTAATGACTTGTTCAAAACTACACAGCTAGTAAGTGCCTGAGGTTGGATTTGAATTCAGAACTTCCTGACTCCTTTCTCAGCACCCTATCCGTTATGTCATCTAGCTGTCCACCGATTGACTCTCCTGGTCTACAATGTCATTTTTACAGTAATATTGTCCCCAATATTTTCCCTTTTGATGAGTGGCAAATCTTCTGCATCCAAATCACTTCAAGTTGAATTCTTAGATTGTATCAGTAGGTCAGCAATCTTTATTAAGTGTCTATTATCGGATAATAGACTAAGACTACAGTTAATAAAAAGAAAAACAGTCCATCTTTTCAAGGTCTCCCTCAGATGGTGTAAAAAGAAAACGAGAATGTTAGTATTGCTTTTTCCAATGGTCCTTGGAGTTCTCAAAGGTATGGCAGTCTCAGGTAGGTGGTCCTATTCGCATCAGTAAGTTAGACATTGTCTTCTGCTCTTTCTTCCAGTAACTACCATGAAGCATAGGTTTTAGAGTCAGGTAACACTGAAATTCTTGACCTCCTCCATAGTAATTGGAAAGAATGTTCCACTGGACCAGGCCCTGAATTTATGCATTGTGTCATTGAGGCCAGGTCCCACTATTAGCTAGCTTCCACCAGATCCAAAACTAGAATCTACTGACTTCATCCCATTGTTTTTGCCCTTCCATCTCGCTGCCTTTCATAAGTCACACAACTTCCATTTATCAAACCTGCTTACTTGCATATAAGGAATATCAAAGAAAAAGGGAAAAAGGAGAAGGCAGAGCTATCTGCCTTTAGCTAGACATCTCCATACGTAAAACAAAGTCACAATAATATGTGTTGTAAGGTAGAGTAAGTGGTGTGGCAATGAATGTGGAGAAGAAAAGAGATCATGAGCTAGGAAGAGTATATACATGCCTAAAATGTATATAAAGTCTACCTATTTTGAAGTCTTTGCATTAGGGAATGAACATCTTCCATTTATACATTAGTAGAGAATTTGGTTTATGGCATGGACTCAAGGGATCAACGAGTATTTATTAAATGCCTACTAGATACCAGACATTGAAAGATTCGGAAGTTTACATTTGTCCTCTGCTTTCCTCATTTTACAGTAGACTTGTTTGGAAGCAATATTCGATGGGACAGTTGAAGGAGTGATGCTTTTATTCTCTATGTAAAAGAAGAGGGTTGGATCTAATTGTTTCTACTAACTCTCAGTCTTTGATGCTATAATCTTGATACCATAGAGATCCAATTTTAGTTTATTAAGAAAAGAGAATGTCTCCAGATGTCTCAGTGTCCACACACATGCATATGTATGCTTATGCTTGCAAATGAGATTGTATATGAAAAACACTTTACAAAACCTTGATTCCAAAAATCTCATTTTTTGTTTCTTTCCTTTCAGATATTTTATAGGGTAGTAACGGACATTGAACCTGGAGAGGAGCTCTTACTGTACATGAAGAGTGAAGAGTATCCCCATGAAATAATGGCGCCTGATATCCATGGTTAGTGATTTCTTAGGATGGAAGTAGATTTGGTCTGTCTACTTAGAGCAACAATTCTCATCTGGAAGGTTCCTCAAGACCTTTTCGAGGGGGTTCAGAGATCAAAATTGTTTTCATTATTCTACTAAGATATTTTAATTTCTATTATGGCAATCATCCACAAATATGATTCATATAAAAAGCTCTTTGGTAGAGTCCTTAGTAATTTTGAAGAATGTAAAGAAAGGGTTTCTGAGACCACATGATTTGAGAATCTTTGGCTTAGAGAATAGTTATGCAGAAGGAAAATTGATATATAAAATCTCATTGGAAATGCTGGTGGAATTGGTAAATTAGAATATTTATTTACAAGATGGTTGCCATGATAAGTCAGTATTACAGTTTTTATGGTGAATAATTTTTTTATCTTGATCTTGTTCCATGTTAATTTATGAAACCAAAGGAAGCTGATCATTCCTCAGAAAAGAGAAAAGGAAGGTTTACACATACACACACACACACACACACACACACACACACACACACACCCATACCCATATACAACCATATACACACACACACCCAGAACTGAAAAATCTAAGGGGTTGATTCCAACCCCTTAATTTTATAAATGAGGAAACTGAGTCACAGAGAGGATTGATGATCTATCTAGGATCAAACAGTGAATAAGTGTGTGAGGTAAAATTCAAATTCAGATCATCCTGACTCCAAATCCATCATGGTGCCAACTGAACCTTGCTGAAAAAGTTGAACGTGGAGTCATTGTTTGGATTGCTTTGTCATTGCCCTTGCCAGTATAAGAATACTTTTACCAGTGGTATTTAGTATCAGTAAGAGTGACTGAGATGAAAGTCATAAAGACTCTGGGAAGATGCCATAAATATTCCATATCAACTTTATGTGAAGGAAAAAATGTCTCTTACTTGATAGCTGTGAGGTGATGTTGCACTTGAGCCTAATTACTTGGTGTAGAAAGATCTTGAAAGAATCTCCACAGCTTCTCTGGAATATAGTTGGAGAATATCAGAGCTGCTAAGGAATTCTTTGCCCCCAATTGATGCAAATCTCATCAGCTTTAAATAAATTTGGGGGAATAGACCCTGTTGGAAGGAAAGTAGGTAAAGCATGAGATCAGGAAAGAGAGGGGTGGAAGAGGGAGAGGAGAGAGAGTGAGCTAGTTTACTTCCCTTGAAGTATGGGAATTTATATTAGCTTTTCACGGATCAAGGGTATTTGTGTATAATGGGAAGGGGGATGGAATCAGTCTGGATACTTATCATTAGTTCAGTGGGTTGTGTTAGCAGAAGAATAAATAATGCGTGTAGTGATTTAAGGTCCTGGGAAGTAAGCTGACCATATCCTTTCCTTCTTTTCATTTCTCATCACCTAAAATATGAACTCTTTTTAAATACAGAGGGCAAGTTTAGCGTAAAAGTAAGGTCACTGGCCTTAGAGTTTGAGGTCTTGAATTCATGTCTCAACTTTACCCTTTACTATCTGTGTGACGTTGGGTAAGACACTTAACTTTTTCTGAAACTCATTTTCCTAATCTACAAATTTGGGATAATCACATACAACAGGTTTATTTGTGGTAAGAATAGATATACTATATAACGATGGGACGATTACCATAATCTAGTGATAGCTTAAATTCTGGGGTATTTTTAGATTGTTAATAAATCATAGAGGAATAGAATTTGCCAATTTGGAGGAAGTAGTTCTTTCTCTCATTCAGGATGGAATTCCATCTCTTCCATTTGAATAGATTTCTTCAGAATCTCAGCCCACTGTAGGAATGGGAGAGAACTTGCCACCTGCCCTGGCAGACTGCTTACATAGTCCTCATTAGAAAAAATATACATAGTCTATAGAACTGAAACCTTGGGGTTTTCGTTAACTTCTTTTTGTTGGTTCTTATCAGAACTTTTGAGCATATGGACTGTAAACAAGTGGCATTGGCCCCAGGAAGAGCTACCAGTCTGGGACTCATGAACCCTGCAAAGGAAAGCCTCATTGCTTTTCTAAATTCTCTCTCTCACACAGCAGGGGAGAAGACTTAGCTAAATGAAAAACAGAATCTGACGTCCCTCTGATGTTATGCTTCCTTAAACAATTGTATTTTTAACTTTAAAAGTTTTCCCAACAGTTGTTCTTCCCTCCCCTGCCCACTCCTCCTCCCCTTCAAACAGCAAATTATTAGTCCAAAAGACAATAAAAGGTTATCTTGGATTGAGTGGATGGTTGAATTCCCTTTGGGCCTCTGACTGCTATTCATAAATTATGGGCATTCATGATGCCCTTGATTAAACTGCAGTGTTATTCACTCTGGTCCCATGTGATAGCATGAGCCCAAGTGCGTCTACAGCCTTTGTTTATTAGTTTCCATTTACAGGAGCCTTAGCATTCTGAGATGGTGACCTATCCCTTTTTAACAGGCCAAAAGCCATATTAGAGGCAGCGTTTTTCTCCGACTTGCTTTGGGACTCTAGCTTCTGCACTTGGGACTGGGTTAATATCAGTTAGGTGCCATGAAGAGAAGCCTAGATTCTAAGAATGAGATGGTGGGGCCCCTGGTCCAGGCCCATCTGGCTTGATGGGAGCTCCCTACACTAATAAAATCACAGGTACGGTGAAAACATCAGCAACACACACACACAACACACACACACACACACACACACACACACACACATGCCAACTAAAACAGATACCAAGGCCTAGGGATGAAATCAAAGCAAGGTAACCTGGAGAGGGATGGCGTGGTTGGATAATGTGTATTAAAAATGGGAATGAAGTAGCCATTGATATGGCAGAGATCGCTGACACAAAGCTCTGCTCTGATCTTAGGTAACTAACCTTTAACCTCTCTGGGCCTCAGCTTCCTCACCTGTAAGATGTAAGTTTGGAGCAGGTAACAACTGAAGCTCCTGACCTTATCATTTTGGGGTTGGTTGTCCTTAACGAACCCGTGTCAGAAAGTCGGGGAACAGGGGTGGAAAGGAGAGTTCCTTGGCCTCTGGAGGTGTGCTATTATGGAACTAGAACCAGGCAGCTTGTTTCTTGTGAGAGTACTATGATGACCACAAATAGCTTCAATGTTTTCCAGCATTTGGTGAAGTCTTTGAAGTCTTTGACTGATAGTGGCACATTAGTGGGAGAAGAGACTCCTTCTCTTTATTTATTACCTTCTTTTTACAGAAGAGCGTCAGTACCGCTGTGAGGACTGTGATCAACTCTTTGAATCCAAAGCCGAACTGGTGGATCACCAGAAATTCCCCTGCAGCACCCCACACTCAGCTTTCTCCATGGTGGAAGAGGACTTCCAGCCAAAATTGGACAGTGAGAGTGACCTTCGGGAGATGCAGGAAATCCAAGAATGTAAAGAGTGTGACCAAGTCTTTCCAGATTTGCAAAGGTTAGAAACACCAATCTGGGAGAAGAGAAGTACAAGTTTAGTGCTGGGGAGTTTGTTGGGTAGGGTGTTTGGAAATGAACCATTTTGGGGCTGCTGTGCCAAGGGAATTTTGGGAGGATTGTACTGAAACATGAAAAACACAATGCAGAATATTTTGTGGGATCAGAAGATATTTTTGGATATGAGACTAGGAATAGTGTTTTGTATTGCTTTTCATAAAGGTTAAATTAGAAAGGGGTCACTTTTTGTCATTGAATCAATTCAGTCTCAACTTTGTGTAAATACAAAGTACAGTTTCCTTTCCTCTCCTTTTCTCCCCTCTTTCTTTTGCCTGCTCTCTCCCTTCTAACTTTTTTCTTTCCCTCTTCTTCCTTTTACTCACCCTCTTCTTCCTTTTTTCTTTCCCTTTTCTGCCTTACAGAATTCTCTTTTTCGGCTGCCATCTTGAAATCTGTTGAATTTAAAATCCATTAAAATCTTGTTTTTTCTCCCCTACACAAATTGTTGCCTTGTCATCTGGCCTTCATCCGGCACCTCTCAAGTTAATTTTTTAACTCAATTGTAGATTTCAGTTTATTAGATTTGGCCCCTTGTTCAAGTCTGTTGAGATTTTTTTTTATCCCTAATTCTTTATCTTAAAAGTAAACCATCCTTGCCGGCTTTATGTTTTTGAATTTGATCAGTCCAAACCCTTGACTGAACACTGAATAGAACAGAGAAAATACAGGTTTGAATTCAGGGCAGAGAGGTTTCATTTCTGTTTTAGTATAGAGGCAAGTAGCTGGTGCAATGGCTAGACCACTGGCTTTGGAATTAGGAAGGCTGGAGTTCAAGGCTACTCTCAGGCACTTACTAACTGTGTGTCTTTGGGCAAGTCATTTAACTTGTTACTGTCTGAATCTTCAACTGTAAAATGGAAATAATAGTGATACATACTTACCAGAGTTGGTGCAAGGCTCAAATAAGATGACATAAGCATCTATAAAGTCTGAGAACCGTGCCTCGTGTGTTGTAACCTCCATTTAAATGTTATCTTTGCAATTATTGTTAATTTTGTTGTTCATGGACTATTTGTGCCACACCTTTGGAGCTTGTATTGGGCTGATCAGCCACAGGCAGATACGCTGTAACTTGACTCTAACATACTGATACTATGTTAGTCCTCTTTGGGAACAAAGGACAAAAACCATTTCTTCTTCTTCTTCTTCTTCTTCTTCTTCTTCTTCTTCTTCTTCTTCTTCTTCTTCTTCTTCATTATCTACCCAGTGATTGCCTCTGATAGTACCTTAGAACATTATAAACACTGAATAAACCTTTTCTGAGTGATCCAGGATAAAGACATAGCCTTTCAGCATTGATCTACTGGAAAATTTTCTCTAGTCTACTAATAATCATTGGTTTTGCAATTCTTTAATCCACCCAAGGGTACTATCACCCAGCCTATAGCTCTCTATCTGGCTCACAATGTTGTCATGAAGTAGTTTGTCAAATCCCTTGCTCAGATCCTGTTATACTGTGTTTACAAGAGTTTCCAGTTCTCTACCAGTCTTCTAACTCTTAAATAAAAAAGTAAAAAAAAAATAAAGTTGATGAGTGTAACATGATATTTTTCTTCATGAACCCATATTGGCCTTTGATGATTCACAGCTTCTCTTTCTAAAGACTTTTAAAACCATTTCAGTAACAATATGGCTAGAATTTTTTTTTTCCTGCTAATTAAAGTCAAGTTGACCAATTAGTAGTTTGAAAAATCCACCTTTTCCCACATTTTGAAAATAGGGACATTAGCCGGCCTTTAATCCTTTGGTCCCTTTCCCATAATTTCCCAGGTTTTTTGAAGATCCCATTGATAACAGGCCTACAGTCACATCCATAATTTCTTTGACCAGGTGTAGTTGAATGTACTTTGTCCAGGTGTGGTTGAATGGAACTCATTTGCAGTGCCTAGATTCCTTCTTACCATCTCTTTACTTATCTTGACTCTGGTGGCCATTCTGATTCTTGTCTTCTTTTATTTTTAAACTCCAATTTCCTTTCTCTCACAATTTAGTCTGGGTCGAACCTTGTCAGCCTTTCCCTTTTTTATCATATACTCCAAGATGATGTGGTCACTTCCATTCCAGGTTTCCATATAATTTCCACTTTTCGAATTTGCTTATCCTTCCTTTTGAAGAATGTATTAATTGATCATAAAAGCACATTGTGATTTGTTCAGCTACTTTGATTTTAGAAGAGAAAAAATTCTGGATTGCTGAATATCTCATGTTCCCCATGACTCCTATATCTTGTATGCCAGTTTTGTGGCCTATTTCCAAAACTCATAGTCTGTTTTCACAATTTGCTGGATGGAATGTAGTTTGCTGCCACCACAGAATGGTTTCCCTTTCTTCCTTCATTGTTTTTCACCCAAATGTTCTCCACCTGGTTTCCCCCTTTGGTTCATGGATTACCTCACTGAAATTTATCTTCTCAGTATATAATGCCAACCCACCACCCCACTTATCTAATCTTTTAGTTTTGAATAAAGTATGTATGCCTTTTCATTGTGGGATTCCAGTCATGAGTCACATCCCATCAAGTCTTAAAACCTGTGAGGTTAGATTTACCCCCCTTTTCATTAAGAAATTTGATAAGGGAAAGGAAGAGAGCATGAAATACCAATACCATTTTGTTATTAGATATTTTTCAAGATCCAACAAGTATTTTAGTGGTTAATTTTAATCCATACATTTTATAGGAAATAGGCATTTATTATATTGCCCTGAAGTGGAAAAATCTATTGGAAATCTTTGGGAAAGTCTAGAATTTGGACCTTAGTGTTTTTGTTTTTTTTTCCCTCAGAAACAAATGGATAATCCAAGACAGACAAACAAGTGTAAAGAATACTAGAATTTTTACATCACATAATCCTATTATAATACCTCCACACATCATATATTCCTTGTAAGCAGGGACTCTTATCATTTTTGTATTTATACCTCCTTGATTTACATAGTCCCTAGCATTCTGCAGGCTCTTAATAAATAATGGTTGCTAGATCACAAAATATATGGAGGTTACCCCAGAGACCTTTTAAATTATTTGTTCCAGAATTTTTTCTTTCCATTTTTGGTCACAAATTATCCATTTTGGCTGTCTAACCCTTGGATAGGTGGAAAACACCAATTTTACTGTTGACCCAAGACTAAGGGGTTGTTGTCATTGCTGTTTGTCAAATGAAGAAAACAAAAGCATTTCTTCATTCTTGGTTCAGTGAGGGGAAGGAAAGAGAGAAGGTTAAAAGAATAAATAAGAAAATAATTAAGAATAAACTGGATCTGGAATATGAATGGAAAAATTCCTAGAAATTCACTTGCTTCATTAGGATAACTGAACATTCACATAAATATTTATTTATATGAATAATATGTAGTTTTTTTTTTCCTGTCACAAACCAGTTCATCAAACATTTTTGTAAGGGTCAAAAGCACAAGACCCTTCATTGGATTTGAGGGATAGAGAGATAAGAATGGAACAGCCCCTCAAGAAGCTTACAATTTAGTGAGCTAAAAAGTGAATGGTTAACAATTCCTTAGAATTGGTTCCCTGTTCCATTTTTTAAAAAATATCTCCATATGTTATGGAGACACAAATTAGGAAGGGAATTAATCTGCCCTGCTTGGATACAGTGGAAAAATCTTTATAAAATTTGTGAAGGGGAAGACTGAGACCCAGCTAAAAACCTGGGCATCTTGCTCTGCCATATTGATTATTAATTGATTATTTTACCTGCAGAATTAATTATCAGATTTGTGAGAAAACTCAGAGACTGGTTAGCCTAACTGGTGTCTGAACAGGAAAATTTCCTTTTCCCCACTGCCGAAAAGAAATCATCCTATCACTTCTTAAGGATAGTTCTGAAAGGGTGTGGGTATGGTTGCTAAATCCCTTCCTTTTTTAATAGGTTAAATTATGGAGTTTTCCCCTTAAATTTCACTTTAATTTACCTCACATCAACTTCCTCCCATTGAACTTAATTCTGGGATTAAATTGGGATTAAACTAACATCATCTAAATTAATCCTTCCAAGAGCAGCCATTTAATACTTGAAAACAGCCAGCATTTCTTCCCTTAGACATATGATAAAGAATACAAATGACAACAACAGTTATAATGATACCGATGAAGATGCTGATGATAGTACCTTAAAGTTTAGTTTGAAAAGCACTTACAGATATTTTATCCTCAGAGCAATAGGGCTGCTAATATACCTATTTTACAGATAAGTAAAAATGAGGCAGAGGCTAAGTGGCTTGCCCAGGGTCTCACAGCTAGCAAGGTACAATGTTTTATAAATAGTGTCATCTAGTTGCAGCTAAGCTGCATTAGAAGCCATCAAGACTAACTCATTTTACAGATGGGGAAACAAAGGCTGAGAGAACTAGAATGACTTGCCCAAGTCACCCAAGTGGTGACAGCTAATTTCCATGGTGCTTTAAGTTTGCCACATACTTTACATATGGTGAATCATTTAAACCTCACAACAGTCCTGTGAGATGGAGAATATCAATTCACAAGTGAATCCTAGTGTCACGTAGTTGTTAATATCTGGGGTTGGATTTGAACTTGTCTCCCTAAATGCTAGTCAGTGATCTATCCACTGCACCATCTTGACTCAAGTCTAGCCACGCCCAACTGTCTTGTAATTGGCAGAACCAATATTTAAACCCAGAACCAGTGAAATTCCCATTGTGTCATCGTAATCTTCTTTTAATGCATGGTGTTGCAGTAGGACAAAATTGTTTCATCTGGTGACAAAAGCCACCGAGAATGACTAGAAGTAGTATGGTGCTAATGGATGATAGGCTTTTGGTGGTTGGCATCATGGCGTTTCTTCCTCATCCCACCTAATTTCTTTCTTTGGGTGCCTCAATGGACAGTGCGCATTGTAGGGAAGGTTATATGTCATAGATATACGATGCTTTCAAATGAGCATTATGTGGCAAGATTGGAACTCATATGGCTAGGAAGAAGAGAAGAAACTTAATTTCCATATGGGGCAATTCATCTGCTGACCTTGGAAAACCTCTCACTTCACGACTGGCCGCAGCCTTTCATTTGTATTTCTCATTGATGACACATCACCAATAAATTATGTCAGATGTGGAGTTGAGAAAACACCATATTTAAACACAGGGAGAGCCTCCTCTAAGAAGCTCCCAATCATGTATCTGTCCTCTTATTTATGAATCTGAGATTTTACTTACTGTGCGACATTTTTCTTCTTTCTCTTTGCTAATGTCTCCGTTCATCTCGGCTCATATTTTCCTTTCTTTCCAGGGTCATTTTGGGAAGTTGCCGTTTCACTGCCAACTTAGTTTCCCATATGGCGATAAGGGTGGAAACAAAAGGCTTTTCTTCACCCAAAGACAGACACACATTAATGGTGGAGGGCCTCATTACATGTTCTTAAGTTTCCTCTGTTTGAGTGTTTGTAGTTGAATTAAGTGAGTCTTAGCAGCACGTGCTACTGTCAGAATCTTGCACAGGAAAGAGATCCAGAACAAGGAGCTGATTGTCTGCAATGCCCCTAGGTTGGCAGATGACCCAGGCCTGGAGGGAACCAAGGGTAGGGCTTCACCGTATCAACCTTGCAAGATGCAGTTCTCTGCATTAATAAATGGAAACAAGCAGTTTGATTCTTTTGAGCACTGGTCCTTCATGTCATCATATTTCTTCCTTATCTCATATTTTTTAAAGGGAGATCAGTTGAATCAACTGCTTACTGATTTGTGGTGTGTGATTTTTTTTTCCCTTTTTTGCAGGCTGTTATTCAAATCAATTTTTGTCTTCACAGCCTGGAGAAACACATGCTATCCCATACGGAAGAGAGAGAATACAAGTGTGATCAGTGTCCCAAGGCTTTTAACTGGAAGTCCAACTTAATTCGCCACCAGATGTCCCACGATAGCGGGAAGCACTACGAATGCGAGAATTGTGCCAAGGTACCGTGAATTTGTAGGCTATTTAGTCCCTATCTACAATCCTTCTCCATCCATCACTTGCCACTCTATATAAAAACAGGCCCTGAGTGGAGAAACGATAAATAGTTCAGAAAAGGAAGACAGAGTGTAACGATGCTAAGGGGCATTACTCTAGTGAAGAAAAACATTCGGTCTGGGGATGGCTCCTTTTATTTTGGAAGAGGAAGGAAGGCAAGTCTTTATGGTGAACCCTGGGATGAGGCATTGTGCAACCGGGGTGGGGGTTCCTGACTTCACGGCCTGGAGCTTTTCTGGAATTATAGACTGGGAACATCTGGCCCACTCTGGACGATGGCATCTTTTGCAGTTTTCTACCGATGGAGACACACATTCACATTTTCCTCTCTCGGCTTCTCCTCTGGAGAATAGAAAATCCTTGAGGGCAAGAACTGTTTCTCATTTTGTCCGTGTCTTCCCCAGCCCTGGCTTAGCGCACACAATTGGTATATACTGTACATGCATACATTAGATCAATGTATTTATCGATAGGGAGAACTAGGTGGTATAGACTATAGACCGCTCAGACACTTACTAGCTGGGTGGTTCTGGGCAAGTCATCTAATTGTTTGCCTCAGTTTCCTCTTCTGTCAAATGAGCCAGAGAAGGAAATGACAAACATCTCGAGAATCTTTGCCATAAATCCCAAATGGGGTCACAGAAAGTTGGACACAACTAATTGAATAACAACATCCATTGAGATATGTTTTTTCTATATAGAAAATCCTCATACATGTCAATATGCATGTATTTATACATACCTAAATATTTACATGCAGGAATTTATACTTGTTTATGTGTGTTCCTGTTATGTAATGAATGCTGAATAAATGCTCACTATCTGACATACAACTCATGCATCCGACAGTGATCATAACAGCTGGTATATCACTAAGATTTACAAAGTGTTACTAAGTCCTCGGAGGTTGGGCTGCCCTTAGCCCTATTTTACAGCTGAGGAAACCACGGCAGGGAGAAATTAAGGATTTGCCCAGGGTCACTCAGCCAGTAAGGGTCTGAGGTGGAATGTGAGCTCATACTTCTGTGACTTCAAGTCCAGAACTCTGTACATTGTCCTGTTTAGTCATCCTTCTAAGAAACAGTATGCATATTGAGGGATATATTTATAGTATATATTACTACTTGTTCTATACTGTAAATCATAAACTATGTATCTTGTAGTATGATATGTGACTATAATATATTACAAATTATATGAATAAAAACCAATAAATTATACAAATAATATATAATGTATATAGATATGGAAACATATCTATAGAAATGGGCACTTATATAATAAATTCACCTATTAGGGGCGGCTAGGTGGTGCAGTGGATAAAGCACCAGCCCTGGAGTCAGGAGTACGTGGGTTCAAATCCAGTCTCAGACACTTAATAATTACCTAGCTGTGTGGCCTTGGGCAAGCCACTTAACCCCATTTGCCTTGCAAAAACCTTAAAAAAATAAATTCACCTATTAGACAGTAATTATATAATATGCACACATTAGAAAATAATTATATAATATACACATTAGACAAAAATTATATAATAAATGCACACATTAAATATGTGAACATTTGACAATTACATATGTGCATACATTAGACAACAATGATATTGCATACTGTTTTATATGACATATATGACTTATTTCTGTATAATATTAGAAAGCAATTATATAATATATATTTATTAGTCATATAGTGACTAGAGTACCAGACTTGGAAACAGGAAGAAATGAGTTCGAATCCTACCTCATACATCTATAAGCTGTGCGACCCTGGATGAGTTATTTAATTTCTGTCTACCTCAGTTTCCTCATTTGAAAAATAGAAGTAGTGACAATACCAATCTCATCATCATTGTGAGGATCATGTGAGATAACATATGCCAAGCATATGTTAATCCCAAGGGGCTGTATAAATATCATTATTACCATTATTGTAGCTTTTAAAATGAAAAATTTGTAAGGAACTTAACAAGTTTATGATAGTGGAAATGACTAGTAAGAATATTTTCCATCCAGATTCCAGTAGGATTTGATTTAATTTGGCCACCAGGCTATGAGGCCCATCCAATAATCACTTACTGATTAAATATGTATAAGTATAAGGCACTGTGCTCAGTGTTAAGGCTACAGAGACAGAAATAAAACTGCACCATCACCAGTTTTACCTTTAACTGAGGGAAGAGGGGAAGAGTGGGGAGTGGGCTGTAGCATCTCAACAGATAAATACAAAGAGGGTAATTTGAGGTGGATGGAAAATTGCTTTAATAAGTGAAACAGGAAATGATTCCATTGCACTGATTCTTGGGGAAGGGATGGGGGAAGGAGGACGCTTTACAGAGGTGACAGATGGAATCCTCAATAGGCCAGTTTATCAAACCTAGAGTGTCTATGAGGAAAGAATGTCTCCCCAAATGGCAAGGAGGGTTCTGCACAATAAATCCATCAGATCTCCTCCATTCTATCAAAAGCTAAAGAGCAAAACAGTCCTTGAATAACGGAAATGTCCAGTGGCTCAGAGACACTTATGGAACTATCTGTGGCAGAGGAAGTCAGAGATTACAACAATTGTTATCTTTTTTATTTTTGCTCTCGTGAATTAAAAAAAAACACCAAGATTTGACAGGATGTGTCTGGAGATGGACAGAGCTCTTGAGGGCTTCAGGGAGGCAAGGGGATCCTTGTATTCCATTTCCCAAAGGGACTTTATAACACCTTGAGTCCAGGTAAATTTTGACCTCTGACTTCTCTTGAGAGAGAGACTGTGACTTCACTTGGAGAAAGAAGACTCTCCTTTAGTTGTGAAGACCTGCCTATGTATCCAGGCAAAGAAGCAGGTGGTAGGCGATCCCTTAGGATCATAGATGCAGGGAGTGAGAAGTGAATTCAGACAGACTTTAAGGCTAATTTGAGGCTTCTTAATCTGAGGTCTTGGTTTTTAATATTTTGATAACTGTATTTCATAGAATAGTAATTCTATGTATTTTATTTGTTGCATTTAAAAAATGTGATTCTGAGAAGGCTTTATCAGATTTCTTAAGAGGTCTATGACATACCAAAATTAAAAAAAAAAAAAAGTCTTTTCTAGGCCACCTTCATCATAGAAATGACCAACGTTGTCTTGAAGACTGTAAGTGACTGGATCCAAGTCACACAGGTAGAACCTGGATCAGACCAGGTTTTTATACCCTGTTCCCTGCTCTTTTCCACAAGAAGAAGCTGACGTTTATAGCTCCGCACTAGAGCCCTTTCTTAGATGGATTTGCGGCCATTTGTTCAAAGTTTTGCCTCCCTTCAGTGTAGTGTGACAGTGTTGAACAAAGGGAATCCCAACCTATTCAAAGAAGTGTGACCTTGAGAGAAAGCCAACACTGGTGGTCATCCCTTGAACTCTTAAAAGAACTGGAGATGTTGCTGATCCACTCATGAAACCCTACTGTCCTTTGGCTCTTGGTGGGAGTGAGTGTGGGGAAGACAACAACAAAGTCAACCGGAATACGCTCTCTTATGTTCTTTTTTGTCTCCTTGGCTCTGGATTTGACTTAAGTTTCTTGATTAATCAGTACTCATTTCCTAGCAGGTTTTCACGGACCCTAGTAACCTTCAGAGACACATTCGCTCCCAGCATGTTGGAGCCCGGGCCCACGCTTGCCCGGAGTGTGGCAAAACCTTTGCCACATCGTCCGGCCTCAAACAACACAAGCACATCCACAGCAGTGTGAAGCCCTTCATCTGTAAGTCCTTCATTCCCCTTGCCCACCCCTCGAAACTGGGCTGACCTTTCTCGCAAGGTCATTGGCACAGGGTTTGGTTGGTTGGTTCCTGTCCTTTATTATCGAAGAAAATCAAGCAGTCACAGGGTAAATTGGACTGAAGACTGGGTACTTGCAGTAACTTCCTAGTATCCGATGTGTCCGTGTGTCCGTGTGTGTGTGTGTGTGTGTGTGTGTGTGTGTCCGTGTGTATGTGTGTGTGTGTGTGGTTCTTCCCTCATTCAGATTTGTTTGCTGTGTTCCCTTGAAACCCCCCAGGGACCCTTCTTGCCAGTGGAATCAGTAGCATGAGGGGAGCTTGTAGACAACTGGGGAAGAATGAAAGTGTTTCTGTAATAAAAAAGGCAGGCCTCCAAGGGATTCGGATCGGAGCCAGCCAGCCAAATGGAACTCACATTGGAAATCTTCCTCGTTTTGGAAAACAATAAGCATAAAAGATCTTATGAATGGAGATGAGATGATGTGGCAAACAGGCATCTATCTCATTTTCCTTTGAAAAGAATTCCTTAAACCTAACAGTCTAGCCACTTCAGCCCATTTCAAAATTTAGAATTTGGTTCCCCAAATTCTTTAAAAATACGCAAATGTTTAATGTGATGGAAAGATTGTATCCCTGCAGAAAATGACTGCTTTATTAGCACATTGCAACCTTGAAACCTCTAGCTCTGATCACCTTCTTTGAGCGTCAAGTGCATAGGGTCACAGACTCAGAGCTGGAAAGGAAACTGAGCCCCAGGGAGGTTGTAACTTGCTTAGGGCCATATGGAGTAATAAGCTTCAGAGGCAACATTTGGACCTTCTGAGCTATGTTTTAAGGAAGGTCAAAACTGTTCCCTCCCATTGACTTATTTCTTTTAACTAGTGTTAGTTAATGCACAAGCATTTATCCAGTGTTTACTATTTGCTACCTGGAAAATGAGGATTTAATTGGTAGAATGGAACTTGGGAATGCGGAAGCCAAATCACAAGTTTCTGCCCTCAAAGGACTTCCATTCTGTTGGGAAAAATGGCATAATAATTTCCAACAATCCCTAAGCACCGCTTTGCTCATGGTGGTGAAAAACAGCCAGTCAATTAGCAAATATTTATTAAGAATCCACTACTGCCAGGCACCATGGCAGGCATTGGGAAACTCGATTGTTTCCTAATGATCTGGGCTATGGCAGGTCTGCCCAGGTATGTAGTTGGAATGTAAATCTTAGATGTTGAGTTGGGATGGTGAGATTGAGACTACTTTCTGACCCAAATGCCTGCAGATGCTTTTGAAATATAATTATTACTTGGAATCACCCTTAGAAGCTCTGGGAAAGAGATACATTCTGTCAAGGCCTCAGTTTTTGGTCTTCATCCTGTGGCAGTTCGTAGCAGAGGCTTTCAGATCAAATTAACAAACATTTTGCTGTGTATTAAGGACTAGAAATAAGAAGAGAAAAATGTTCCACTGCAAAGCAATGAAGAGAATGTTGAAAAAAAGTGGCAAAAACACCAAAAGAGATTCCAAGGGCTTGCTTCCATAGGACCTAGAGAGATGGAAAGGACCTCAGAGTCCATTTTTTCAAATTCCTTATTTGAAAGATGAAGAAACTTAAGCTCAGGGTGGGTTTTGAATCTGGGTCTTTTCCCCCTCTCAGAATCAGAATTTATTTATTTGTTTTTGCTGTACCATGTACTTTTCTTCTTCATAGAGGCTGCCCTACTTTCTATTTCTAAGATGTTTGAGACATGTCCTGTCTTTTTCTTAATTGTCAGAATTGTCCAGCCATCTCATTGGGTTCTAAATTTATTTGACTTTCTGAGGAATAGAACAGACCTGGCTTCAGAGCCTGCCTCTTGAGAGATTTTCAAAAGGCAGGGGAGTTGATGGTACTATGGGAGTTTGAGAGTCCTTGTCTCTAAGCAGAAATTCTTGCCTTTAGATGTAATGCCCTAAGAACACATATGGATAATTCTGGGGTAGATCATTTATTTTTGTTTCGTATTTTTGGTCAAATAAAAGATATAACCTAATGCCAAAAACCCCATCAATTCATTTATTAATGTTCTATTGCTAAGAAAAGTCAGAACTTGGTGATTCCATTTACCTAAGATTCCCAGAACTATCCTTCCAGTTATATTGGGATCAAGTATTCCACTTGAGAACACGGAGCCTTTTTCTAATAAAATCAAATAAACTGTTTCCCATTAATGCATTCTCAGTAATCACCAGGAAATTTACCCGGCAACTGCAATCCCCAAGTACAAAGTATGACAGGGCCCCAAGAATAATTACAAATAATAGCCGTGTAATTTCAGAACAAAAGAATTGAAAAATCAGGAGTTGGGGCTGGGGGCTTGAGGAGTGGAGGAGGGTCACCTAAAGTTGATATCTGTTTCTCGACAAATGGCCACACACCACGATCGAGCCCACTGGTCTGTTTATGGCCAACTGTCTCTTATTACAGTGTCCCGCCCAGGCTTGAGTGAAAACTCACCAACACGAAGGTAATTACTTGCTGACTACCCCAAATGCTCCAGCCTCCCCAAATAGAAACCACATGCCATAATAGGCGGGATCTATTCAAAATAGGCCTTAATTTGTTTAATAAGTAGAAAATATGCAACTTTAGCTGCAAGCTAATTCCTTGTTCCCCTGAAGATTACAGAATAGAGGGCCCTTTGGCTGATGATACTTGGAGGCATGGTGGTTTGTGGTAGGCAAGGTCTCCCAAGTGATGAAAACCTCCAAGGGGAGAAGCGTCATGCATTCTTGAGGTCCTGGGACACAAGAGACAGATGTAGCTGATCCATGCAACAAGAAGGTACAAATAAAGAAGTCAAATGCACCTGATATTACTTTCTCAAAGGCTCTTCGTCTATGAAATATTAAGGAAAAACAGTGCTGGAGAGGGTAGCCACATTCAAAGAAGAGTTCATTTGGTAACATAACAAAACTTTTAAAAACTTCCTAACTGGGAGGTCTACCCACTGGTGGGCTTCTCTTTCAAAAGATGCCAGAGGGGACCAGGTGTGTGGCTCTTTAAATGGATTTTCACAGTCCCAAAGGCAGGATCTTTCTAGCCCCATAACTAGCCCTGTAGATGGGGAAGGATGATTATGATAATGATAACTCAGATTTATATATTATTTTATAAGGTTTACAAAGCACTTTTCTCTACCATGTGAGGCAGCACAGATGTTTTACAGATGAGGAGATTTGGAAGAGCTAAGCCACTTGACTATGGTCCTACTGTGAGAATGTGTCAGAGCAAGGGCATTGGATTGAGATTAAAGCAGGAAGGGACCTAAGAGGTCACCTTGTCCAGCCCCTCATTTTACAGATGCCAGAACCATGTCTGGAAGAGAGGATGTGATTTGTAGGACACCTGAAGAATGAGCCAGAGCCTCAGATGCCAAATCCAGGGACTTTTTTGTGTCATGTCTTAATCGAATGTAAATAAATTCTTGATTTTTTTAAAAATGATAACTTCATCAATGACAGGTATCCCCGCTGTAAAAATTACTGCCCCGAGGGACTTTTCTGAAATTTGTGTTGAGAGTTGCTAAGAGAGCATTGAAAGTTAGGTTTCTTCCCAGAACTTCATGGCAAATATGGGTCAGAGGAAGACTCAGACCCAGGTCTTTGACTGGATACTACAGCATTTTGTGCCTCTAATGCTGATGTTAAATAGTATATTTACCAAATTTCAGTCCTCTCGGTTGTAAGGTTCTAATCTTGAGTGAACCAAATCTTGTTAAGTATTTTTAATCAGAATCTTGATGTTTGCTGTTAGAAAAATTTGAGATGGCTTACTGGTGACATTCATTCTTATGAAATTTAATAGTAATTACATCAGCATTGATAATAATTAACCTTTATATAGGGCTTTCCCTTTGCAAATTATTTCTTTTGCATTAATTACTCCCATCTTATCTTTTTAATGACCCTATGAAATAGGTATTGTTAACTTCCTTGAAGATTTAGAGTGAGTAAAATCCTTAGAGATCATTGAGTCCATCCTGCTCATTTTATAGATGAGAAACAGACCCAGAAAGGTTAGATGATTTAGCCAAGGTTACACAGCCATTGAGTATCAGATTTTAAACTCATATCTCTCTTCATTACTAGAAGATGTCTCTTAAAATGCTTTCGTTTTTGAGCGAAGCTATGAATCATCTGCATGATCTGATTATTTTTCTTCAGTCTAAGACATTAGATTAGAATAATAGCATTATTTTATGATTCTAACTTGGAGTGTGCATAGTCCTTGGATTTCAGTCAAAGTGTGAATTTTATTTATTTGGGAGGAGATTATTATTTAAAAATATTATTATAAAAATGCCCCTGATCCTAGAGTTTTCAATAGGTCATAAGTCAAATATAGCTGCCCCCAAAAGGATTAAAGGCTGAATTTGGACCATGTTGCTTTTTTTTTCCCCTCTTTCTAAGTGAATTTGCTCTAGCAATTACTGGCAAATTAGGTTTTTCTCTGGGCTCACTTGGCGAGGGACTATGAAAGTAGATCAGATCCTTAGGATCTGATCCTAACAAGTCTGAAAGGCAGAAGCTAGTGGCAGAAGAATTCGTCAGGGGCCGAGGCAGATGGAGCCACAGACAGAGACCCCAGGAGGCCCAACCCTTTGGTTCCTCCCCAACCCTCATGTCCCACACATCCTCAGATGGACACTTGGCCTTTTTTTTTGGCTCGCAAACTGAAGAAGTCAAGCCCTGAGATAAATGGTGGAGATATGACAGCCAGCAGCCGTGTTTCTCAAGGACAGAGGTTTCCAGGAGCAGGAAGGTTAACACAAGCGCTAGTGTGAGGGGAAGTCAGAGGACGTGATCGCAGTTCATGGGAACCAGTCATGCAGGATGGGGTACATTCAATTGAGCTTCCTTTGCCGACTTAAAATAGACCCATTGTAAATTATGTCAGTCTTTCTCAAATCATGAAAATGATTGTTAAAAATGTCTCCAAATACACAATGTGCATTGTTGTACGGCTTTGATGTGTGAATGATGAGAGCTGATGATATAATACACATTAAGGGAGACTAGCACAATCCCCCCAAGAGGATTGAAAAAATCAAGATGAATTCTAGAATATTGAGATTATGGAGGGGAATGGTTTAATTTTGTTTTGGAGCCCCAAAACAGAGTTTGCTTTTTTTTTCTTTTTAAATGACTAAGTCTTCAGTTGCCTATCTATTCTGTTTTGGACAATATCCTTGTTATTATCTTATTGAAGTCACATTGGTGAATCACTGCATGACACATTTTAAACTTTCCCCAGGAAATCAAAAGCTGTTTAAAAACACACAATTCCTGAGAATCAACCAAAGGATATTTTCTCTCTGTTTCTATTTTTTTTTCAATTTATATTTAAAAACAAACAATTTGGGTCTGTGCCTTCTTAAGATATTTCTCAGGTAGCTTCAGCCCTTTTGGAAATAAGGTTTCTCCGATTTGGCACAGTCTTCCCATCAAGAGAAACCCCTTTTCTGGCTTCCTGTTAGACATTTGGGGGTGTGTGTGTGAAAGGAATGGGGGTGATTTATGAAACTTGGACCACTTGCCTGCCCTCCCGCCTGAGACTGTCTTTTGTTGTTTGTACACAGGTGAGGTCTGCCATAAGTCCTATACCCAGTTTTCAAATCTTTGCCGTCATAAGCGCATGCATGCCGACTGCAGAACCCAAATCAAGTGCAAGGACTGTGGACAGATGTTCAGTACTACGTCTTCCTTAAATAAGCACAGGAGGTTTTGTGAGGGCAAGAACCATTTTGCAGCAGGTGGATTTTTTGGCCAAGGCATCTCACTTCCCGGGACCCCAGCTCTGGATAAGACGTCCATGGTCAATATGAACCATGGCAGTCCGGGCCTCGCTGACTATTTTGGGGCCAACAGGCACTCTGCGGGTCTGACTTTTCCAACAGCCCCTGGATTTTCTTTTAGCTTCCCCGGTTTGTTTCCTTCTGGCTTGTACCACAGGCCACCCTTGATACCTGCTAGCTCTCCTGTTAAAGGACTTCCAAGTTCTGAACGCAGCAAAAGTCAAAGCCCCCTCATGACCCATCCTCAGATCCTGCCAGCCACCCAGGATATTTTGAAGGCACTAAATAAGCACCCTCCTGTAGGGGAGACTAAGCCAGTGGAGCTCCAGCCCGAGGGGTCCTCCGAGGAGAGACCCCTGGAAAAAATCAGTGACCAGTCAGAGAGTAGTGACCTTGACGATGTCAGTACCCCAAGTGGCAGTGACCTGGAAACCACCTCTGGCTCTGACCTCGAAAGTGACCTTGAAAGCGATAAGGAGAAATTTAAAGAAAATGGTAAAATGTTCAAAGACAAAGTGAGCCCTCTGCAGAGTTTGGCTGCCATAAATAATAAGAAAGAATACAGCAATCATTCCATGTTCTCACCATCTTTAGAGGAGCAAACTGCGGTGTCGGGAGCGGTGAATGATTCTATAAAAGCTATTGCATCTATTGCTGAAAAGTACTTTGGTTCTGCAGGACTGGTGGGGCTACAAGACAAAAAAGTTGGAGCTTTACCTTACCCTTCCATGTTTCCCCTCCCATTTTTTCCAGCATTCTCTCAGTCAATGTACCCATTTCCTGATAGAGACTTGAGACCGTTACCTTTGAAAATGGAGCCCCCATCACCAGGCGAAGGGAAGAAAAGCCAGAAGGGCAGCCCTGAGTCTCCCTTTGACCTCACCACCAAAAGGAAGGAGGAGAAATCTGTCCCTTCAGCCAGCTCCAAACCGGCAGCAACACCTCTCACAAGCCAGGATCAGCCTCTGGACTTGAGCATGGGGAGCCGGAGCCGAGCCAGTGGGACCAAGTCAACTGAGCCTCGAAAAAACCATGTTTTTGGGGAAAAGAAAGGAGGCAGCGTTGACCAAAGGAAGGTTTCTGATGCCTCTTTGCAGCATGCCAGACCGACCCCTTTCTTTATGGACCCCATTTACAGGTAACGGGCTAGTCAGAAGGTACCCTCAACCGGTTAAGCCTCTAGGAAGAAAGGTCTGCCAAGAAACCTGTCTGTCTGTCTGTCTGTCTGTCTGTCTGTCTTGTTCTCTCTCTTGAAGTGGTATCTGATCCTTGGTGCCACCACAGTACAGTAAGTCATCCATCACTGAGATGTGGCAAAGCACAAATGTTCCGAATTTGAAATACCTTCCATGGTTTTTTTTTTTTTCCTTTGACAGTAAATCTAGTTTTTTGAGCACTCACTCTACTGAGTGGAATTTATAGAAAAACTCTGTTTAAAATACCTTGTCAAATGTCTGAAGGAGGTAGACCTTGAAGGATTAACCAAGATATGTGGGAATGCTTCAATGGGTCAAGTTATTTGAAATAAGGTGATGTGGATGTCAGTGCCAACCTGAACTTTATTAGCTGGCTCTTACATCATTAACGAGAGTTAGTCATACTCTGTTTCTAAATAAATCTTCTAGGAGCACTACAGAAATGAAATATTAGCCATAAAAACTTTTTGTATATAACATAGATGGCCAATTTTTAAAAAATACCAGGTCCACTTATTATGATTAAAATGATGGAAACAAACATCCATTATCTAAATTCTTCATCTGCATCTCCAAACTTTTTATTTTTAATAACAAATTCTGACTAATAAATCAAATCTTACGTGAAGGAATTTTTTGAAAGCCTGATAGTGGTCTATAATTTGTTCATTCAGAGTAGAATATGTCTCAGGCCCCACGTTTCTCTTATTTTGCATGAATTTTTTTTGCTCAAGAATTAGTGGAATTTACAAAGAATGTTTTTCTAGGCTCTCTTAAGGCAGAACATTTATGTGAATTGACTCTTCTTTATCAAGAGGTGGTTTTATGTCCTTCACATTAGAAATACATATCCTAACAGAGTCCTTTTCTGAATAAAGTTCAAATCCCCCCCACACAATATTGAGATTTATATACATATACATATATATATATATATTTATATATGTTCAACTTTGATCAACTGAATTGTTTTTCTGTATGTTATGCTGTGTTTGAATCTAACCAACCAAATGACAATATTATTTAAAGGAGAATACCCAGCATAAAACTAGCTACACCATTTTAAAGTTACCAAAGAGAATCAGAAGACAACCAAAAAATTTTGACAAATTTTCAGTTCTTTTAAGTTACCCTCACTTAAATTTTGTAAAAGGAGGAAAACTTGTTGAGGACTGGAAATGGATTTTTTTGCCTACAAATTGGTTTTTTGGGACAGCATTATTTTTAGGTTGGCTCTCAGGAGAAAGCCTTGGAGGGATAAGTTTCTTACTCTTGTGCTTCTCTGACCTCTCTTAATGCTATAAGTCAGTTCTGCTCTCCTATATACATTTGCTATTGGTTCCATTATTACCTTTCACCTCCAGTCCACCACACATACCACTGCTTCTTCTCTAGCTATCATCTGCCCCCACATGTTCTAGACTGAGCCCAGGGCATGAATATTGATCTGACATTCTAGTTAACTAATTCAACTCCTCAATTATTTATTAAACTGCTTTTAGGTTCAGGATCCATTGCTGTGTGCCGGGATTAAAGAGCATTACCTCTTTCCTCTCCAGATTTCCTCTAGTCTAGAGAAAATTTTAAAGTTGATTTTGAAGGTCCTTATAGGAGAGTTGAAATGGAAAGGAAAAGAGGGGGAGGAATCAGTTAAATTCAGTCCGTGTAATGCACTGCTTTCTCAGTTTAGAAGGTATTAAAACATAATAGCTATGGATAATGATTGGGGCTGAAGGTGGGCTGGGCTGGTTTTCAACTGTCGTCTACCAGCTAGACTTCAGGTTCTCATCCTCATCTTCCTCTGGTTCCCTTGCTTAGTGAAAGTAATCAGGAGCGAGCTGATTTGGTGTGTGTGTGTGTGTGTGTGTGTGTGATGGACAGGAGGATGAGGAGATGCCTTCCTTCTAAGGCCGGTCCATTCTACTCATCCACAATATTTCAAAGAATTTCTCAGATGAATTCTCATTGGGAAAGTTCCTTTCCTATGATAAATGCATCCGGCTTAGTGATTCACCAGTCCACCCATCCCACTGTTAACACGATTGGTCTTTCCAGTGGATTTTTCCATTACTAGTGGGATCTTCTCTCTTTGGATCTGATCCGACTTGTTTTCCTAATAAGAGCCATGTGCGGGCATGGAGAGCCTCGCAGGTCTCTTTATGTTTTTAATAGTCTATTTCCCAGAAACCTCTCACTTGTTTTATTGTAAGCTGTTTTAAATGTCAGATACTTTTGCAGTGATCGATATACGAGACTGATTCATCACCAGCAAATGTAATTTTAACCTTTCAGGGTAGAGAAAAGAAAGCTCACTGACCCACTTGAAGCTTTAAAAGAGAAATACTTGAGACCTTCTCCGGGATTCTTATTTCACCCACAAGTAAGTATTTTTGGACTTGAGATGTAAAGCTTGTAAACGAACTTGTTGATGTTGAAAAGCAGATGCAATGCAATGAAAGAAATCTTGAGAACATGAGGATTTCCTATGACGCTCATGCAGAAGAACAGGAAATTGGAGCAGAATTCAAACCCAGTCTCTTTAATGAAGGAAAAAAAAGTGAATATTCATGTTAAAAAAAAAAAAAACCAAGACCTTGATGTTACTGTCTGTTCTTGGCAGCACATAGAATTACCATCTTATTTGGACTGAACACAGTTCAATAGACAAAACAATGGTGGTGGGCTAGGATTTTAGGGTAATAGTCTAAGACTTCAGGCTATTCTCCTATAAAGAAAAGGAGCAGCATCTCCTGGTGGCTTGTGCTAGACTGATGGTATTTTTATATTGTCTTTTGCTGCTGGAGAAAACAGGAAATCATTCACCTAGTACACTGCTTCCATAGAGCAAGACTTCTTAAACTGGGAAATTTCATGCAGTTCAATGAGCTTGGATGGGGAGAAAAATTATTTGTATTTCAGCGTTATTGGTTTCTTTTATAATCCTTAGTATTTTATTCATTTTAAAATATAATTCTGAGAAGAGATCCCAAAGGCTTCACCAGACTGTCCAAGAGGTCCATGTCAGACACACATGCACACACAAATACACACACACACACACACACACACACACACACACACACAAGGTTAAGAATCCCTGACATAGTTGACAAAAGCACATACTTGTTAATACATTAGTCTTTGAGCAAAATTTCTTAATCACCTTAGTCTCCAAAGCAGGTAAATAACATTTACTGCATTTACTGATTCAGACCGTGTTTCTTGTTCCTCACTGCCCAGCTATAGACAGCATCTTAGTTGGCTCGTTAGTTTATTTTTAGTTTTCATTTCTATTCATTTCAACAAGTGTTTTCCAAAGCTTTCCTTTAAATTCATCAAGCACTTCCCAGATTCTTGTAATCTGCTAAGGTAATTTAGGAGATTCCAGGAATACAGAAACAAAAAGGAACAATTTCTGCTGCTTCTAAGAACTTATATTCTACTGGAAGGACACAATGCAAATGCTAATGTGGTTATACAACATAATATAAAATGGTTTTGTATTATTTCAAAAAAGGGGATCACTCATATCGAGTGGGAATGAGGAGGAAAGGTCTTGTCTGGAAGGTGGCTGTTCTTTGCAGGAAGGTTAAGTATTTGCTATTTAAGGCAAACCACAGTAGGAATACTCTGAATCTGTATTTTTTGTTTGTTTTTCTTTCTTATAAATTGAAGATGACATTTCTTGTCAGATAGTAAGCAGAAACTATGGGATGTTCCTTTGGAATTGGAGTAATTCAATTATTTAATAATTTGTAACAATCATTTATAACTAAATAAGTAATTCAATTGGTTAAATTTATTTATTTATTTTTAGGTTGGTTTTTTTTTTTTTTTGCAAGGCAAATGGGGTTAAGTGGCTTGCCCAAGGCCACACAGCTAGGTAATTATTAAGTGTCTGAGACCAGATTTGAACCCAGGTACTCCTGACTCCAGGGCTGGTGCTTTATCCACTGCACCACCTAGCTGCCCCCAATTGGTTAAATTTAAAAAGTGACATATCCAACTCAATGTTCTCACTCCCCTTCCAATTTTATCAGATAGTATAAATGCTACTGGGAGGTTATGTAGTTAGATATCAACAGAAGTAGGAATGCACCCAAGATGTGATTTTGCCATCTTTTTTGCTCTTGTCTTCTCACTTTTTTTCCTAGACATGAACCTTCTTCATAAATTCTACTTAATGCTTGTGAAAAACAAAGTATGAGCTAGGTGTAGACAAGTTGATGTTCAACAATTCCCTCCCCATGAGGGTTCTGCATCTGAATTATAAACATCTTCATCAATAACAGCACATGGAACAACGGACTGACACATACTACACAATTCTCTTCCATTGCCATTTTAGCAATAATTTTAACCAGGAAGGGTCAGGCAGTGACATGCTTCATTAGAAAATTTACTTTTTTGGAAGAGAAATGTTTTAGGGAAAATGTTCTTTTTTTTTCAAAATAGCATAGATATTCAGTAATTACTGTTTGTTAACATTGTACTTTTCAGCTGATATAAATTACATGTATTCATCATTTCCCCAAATAGATCCCCAAATAGTGAGCTTGTTATTTATTGACTGGAAATTTATGCATTTGATGATTATAGAGTTTAATTAGAAATATCTCGATCAAATCTTTAATGATATATGTTGATCATGATTGGTCATGGTTGAATCTACAAATTATATTGCCTTTTTATGGAAAAACTCCATGATAACAAGATGTGGTATGATGACTGAGAAATTAGAAGACCATGTTCTAGCCTCAGCGATGTATATGCTTCCATCTCATTGTGTGTTACTGGATCATAGTCACTTGATGCCTTGAGGCCTCTGTCTCAAAAATGGGAGAGTTGAATTCTCTGGTTTCTGAAATCCCTTTCCGAGGAACATTGAATTTTTAACCTATTGAAATGGGTTAGCAACAATATACAAGCATGAAAGAAAAAGCCTAATTTGGAGTCAGGGGCTCTGGGTCTGATTCCCACTTCTTATTTATTTCCTGTGTGACTTTAGATGAGCCATTTGCTGACTAGGCTTCATTTTTGGTCACCAATTTTGCTGAACCTTAAGTGGAGGCTGGAGATCGGAAAACACCTGAGGTTCTTTCTAGCTCCAGATATCAGTACTATCCTAAGCTTTATCCTCACTATACCTTGCTCAATCAATATCAAGATTGTTTTTTTTACCATCAAAAAGGAAATATTCTCTCTCTCTCTCTCTCTCTCTCTCTCTCTCTCTCTCTCTCTCTCTCTCTCTCTCTCTATCTCTCTCTATCTCTCTGTCCTTGTGTCTATAGAGACACATTCTCACTTTTTCCTGTCTCAGGAAGGACAGGAACAGGCATTATTATACAACTTCAGTGTGCAAGTACTGTACATCTCATTTGATCCCACACTCTTGTGAATAGATATTAGTATCTCCATTTAACAACTAAGAAAACTGAGTCAGACGTAGGCTGAGTACCTTGCCTGGGTTCAAACAGCTAGTAATAGTAATAGTTCCAGGTTGAATTTGAACTCTGATCTTCTTCCTTCCAGGCCCAACCCTCTATCCACTGTGCCACTTAACCTGTGTACTCATAAATTATTGAGAACCTCAAAGGACTTTATATTTATTTATTTATACAGCTATCATAATTTGCCATATTAAAACAGATAAATTTTAAATTATTATTTATTCATTCATTTGAAATGATGAAAAAACCATATGTTGCTATTTTAAATAAAATCTATTCAAAAATTAATGAAAAGAGTAACATTGTTTTACATATATTTGCAAATCTTTATTGTTTGATTTAATAGATGAAAGCAAGATTCTCCTATCTGTTTCTGCATTCATTCTGTTGCAATATGTTGTTTTGGAAAAAGCAGAAGAAAATCTGACGTTACCTAGATATGTACTTGGAAAATGAAGGAGTATTTTAAAGACTGTCTTTCAAATTATGAAAACACTTTTGGCCTTGAGGATCCCCTTGAAAGGGTCTTGGGATGGGAAGGAAGTTGCCCTAGAAAGTTGGAGGGAGTGATTATTTTCAGGAAAAAAAATATAGACTTTGAAAATTAAAAGATGTTCCTTGCCAAAAGGGACACAGCATGTGAATGTATGCATTTATGGATCAGATATCGGAAAGAAATATAGGATGTTATAATTACAACTTGAACCTATAGTTTCAGTCTTGCCAAGTGTTTGTGCAGCTGTAGAACCATGAAAGGATCATTTAGATTACTGCCTTTGATTCATAAAACTGCAGGGTGATTGCAAGGGAGTGATGAACAGTAACAAATTAATAGGCCTCGATTAAGGACGTACTCTGTGTGTCAGACACTGAGATAAGCAATGGGAAATAAAGTGTAATGGGGATTGCCTGGCACTTTGGGCAGTTTGTTCATTGGTGCCTTAGGTGGGACTATGAAAGGTAGATGAAGATCTTGGGTAAGGAAAAATGGAGGAATCGATGATAATGTGTGATATTTAGATTTGTGAGCTTCATTTGTCATTGTGCTGATTTCTATGAGGTCAGGAGGAGTGACGATTTTGTCATCTTAGGACAATTACTATTTAGACTTAAAATGGGTGTCATGCTAATCCCTTTTAAAAAGCATTTATTTCAGTACTTGTCACTACATGTTTTCCTAAACTTGAGTACATTCAGATTTTCGTTTTCCTGGGTCTTGCTTTCACCAAGATTGATTAGGCAAATAAAAATTTTAAAATCCTTATTGATATCCTTTGCCAACTCATCTCCCTCTGCATCACTGCCTCATGATCCGGCTACCAACACATTGCAAATTGAGGGAGGGGGAAATTTTAACTGTATTTTTTGAATGCTCCTTTATGATTCAGACTTGTCACTCTCTAGGTTCATGATCTGATGAAGCAGACTTAAAAGATCCTAAGTTTATAATAATGCTTCTCTTAGAAGGGCAGTTACAAAACAAGACTGGTTTGTGATTATGTTTCATGGCTAGAGAGTTGCAACTCTAAAAATGGTCTGGGTGATGGAGATCCTGGCCCCGAACTGGGGAAAGTCACCATCTCCCAGAGTTACCTGTGTCCTCCGGTCATGAACAAAGAGGAGCAAGGAAACGGGAATGGGGATTTATGAGAAATGGGATGCTATCATTCAGATGCAGTCTTTAACAAAATAGGAGTGACAGCTTGGAAATGATAGCGAGTTGCACCCACGCGAAGTTGGTCAAGGAAAGGGCTATTTAGTCCAGCCTCTTGAACGGGCACCTGTGATTACAAAACAAATCAACAGACTTCGTTGCTACTTCTTTCTTTAGCTTTTACCTCCGAGAAGGGAATTTCCGAAATCATTTCTTCTGTTAATGGTGACTGCTGCTCCAATTCTGGATGAAGCCTGGCCATCTTCCTTCTTCAGTAACTTTTCTCATCATTCATTTGTAAGGAAAAATGTAGCGTCCAACACTTTTCTTCCCACAATGGAAAGAAATGCGACTCTCAGGGTCTTTTAGACTGAGATCTCCTTAAAGGCTTTCCATTTAAGTTTTACTAGAATGAAACTTATTTATAGAATTCCTGCAGTTCATCAGCCTTTCACTTCTGTTTTCTCTTTGGAAAAATTCCTTCTGTTTTTTTTTTATCCCTGACATAAAAAAAAAAAAAAATCTCTGTATCTTCCATGGCAAGGATATTGGCAATTGTATGTTGTTGTTATCTAAAAATGTTTGACATTTTGGGACCCCAATTGGGATTTTCTTGACAAAGAAACTGTTATTTTATTCTCTAGGTTATTTTACATATGAGGAAATTGAGGCAAACAGGGCTAAGTGGGTTGTCCAGGGTCACAACCTCATAAGTATCTGAGGTTAGATTTGAACTCAGGTCTTCCTGGTTCCAAACCTGGCATTTATGTGTCATTTCTCTATTCCTTTTGCAACACTCTACATCATGGCCGATTCTTTATCAATGCCTTTCTCTCTCCAAGTCCTCCTTCCCTCCTCCAGCAGTTAGACCTTTAATCTTTAAGGTTACCTTCTGTCTGTTTCGTATGCATTTTGTATGGTCCTATTTATTTGCATGCTTTTCCCTCATTGGAATATGATTTGTCTCCAGAGCAAAGAATGTTTTTTCCTTTTTTTTTCTTGGTAACTCCAGAGTTTATTAGGATGTCTGTCACATGGTGATTTAAAATAAAGACTCATGCACAGATTTATTGTTTATTAGGCACCTCCATGAACCCCTACTAGGCTCTAGGGATCAGCAAAAATGAAACCATCTCTGTCCTCAGGGAGCTTCCTTTCTGGTCCAGCCTTCTCAGACTTTCCCTAACTATTCCTTCTACGTATGTCACATAGGATAAACAGTTAATCCTATGAACTTTTGGTCAGGATATCCACTCACAGTCCAACTCATGCTTTTCAAATCTTTAGCTTTTCTTCACCAGAGCTTCTGATGACTAAAAAGCTAAAGCTGAGGGGAAAGTGCATCATGTATTCATTATGACATTCATGTTATGCCCCACCTCCTGTTCCTTTTTTTCATCATCTTGGTAAGAAAGATGCAAAATGGTGGACATTGTTGGACATGGCTGAATGGGCAAGGGGAAGTCTGTCACCTGGCCAGGCAGTTGAACCTTGAATGGGTTGACTTGATAAGAAGAACACACCCCCACCCCAAGTTTTGAAAGGTTCCCTTTGCTGTTCCCATTGGCCATCTGTTCTGATTAGGAGGGGGAACGTGCACTTTCACTCACATCCCCCAAATGGGATTTAGAGACCTAGGCTTAGATCCTAGTAAGGAATGTCTTTCAGTTCTCTGGTTGTTCCCACAGTTATCTTAAAGCTGCAATTCCATAATAAACAACAAATACCAATAAATGAATGAAAGTATTAATTGCTCAGATCAAATGTAATGAGGCTTCCAACTTAGAAGTAATTTTTTGTTTTTGTTTCAATTTTGCTCCCAGTTCCAACTGCCTGATCAGAGAACTTGGGTAAGTTTTCTACTTATATTTTTGATTAAAACAATGTACTGCTGTACCATAAATTAAGTACAAAGTAACTTACACTTGAAATCATAGTGTACTGACAAGTACCATGTGTAATTTTTTATTTTGTGGGATGTATAGCTGCTGTGAACAGTTAAAAAAACAACCTAGCGTTCCCATGTTACAGTCTCTTTTTTTAATAATGTTTAATAAATTTGAATTTTTAAAAAGTTTATTCCACATTGTGAGATAGCTTAAGTCATTTCAGGCTGAAATGGAACATCTTCTGGTTCTCTAGGGCCATTTTTCTTCTGTCCAGTTTCATTCAACATTATTCCATTAATCAGAATTACTGAACATTTACTGTATACGAGGCTATGCTAGGAATATACTGTACAAAGTATAAGTTTTATGCTAGGTCCTGCTACAAAGAAAATAGTGTCTTCTCTCTGGGAGCTACAGGTGCCAGGGGAGTGAGAATGCGGCATGATCACAGATGAGTCAATACAAATTACAGACAAAATTATTTGCAGTGAAGTCAAAGGGAACAGGAACAACCTGTTCAAGGAGATGCTATGAAATATATTGGGGATAAGTGTAATGATTTATTCTTGGGGGGGGTTCAAAAAATCAGTTCCTCGACCCTAGAAATTCCTGTTGTCAGTTAGGAAAATTTCATGGCAGTCAGGTGGCCAAGGTTCTAGATCCTTGAACAAACAGGGTTTTGTATTCTGCAGGATTAAAGACTAAAAAATGTTTTTACTGGTCCAGATTAAGGGGTTAGTTTCATAAACTGATATTAGGTTTGTATCGTGCTCCTTTTATCATGGTCAAAGTGATAGTAAAGTGAAATGGGATTCTGACTTTTTGGAAAATCAAACAAAGATTGTGCTTTAAATACCCACCTGACTGATGACTATGTGATGTTCTGTGTACTCTGCCGCATCAGTTAGCTAATAAGCGACCATTGCCAGAGACGTCTTAGCATCAGTAAATGAATTTGTGGTACAGGTGTATTTTGCTAGGACTGGAATTGTATCAGTTGTCATTCCCCTCAAATATAGCCGATGAAAGGAAAATGGGAGAAGTTAAGTGTTCTGCAAATAATCTACCCTGCCCCACCTCACCCATTCATTCTCTCCACCCTCTCCCTCAAAGAGCCAGTTTTAATTCAGGAGAAAGCAGCAAAGCTCCAAAACAGAGATCAGCTGTCTTATTAAAATATCAGGAGGACAGTAATGAGTATCATTCCAAGAGAGAAGTCCAGCCTATTCTTTCTGCTTCCTCTTGGTTTCTCTTATCCTGTCTTTCTGTTTTCTTTTCTCTTTGGTGACTTGAAATTGAAAGACTATTTCTGACCCCTGTAATTCAAAAACTAAGCATGTGGGACTTCTAATTCAATAAAATGGAATAGGTGAATTTGCCTTCGGTCTCTTCCTGCCTTTGCTGCTCACCATCTCCCTTCAATGATGCCACTTGAATATTTCTCCTATCTTTTTTTTTTCTTTAAGCCATTGTCTGCTTATAGCTTAAAGTGTTGACATCTTAGGGTTGTTTTTCATTTTAACAGAGGACTCAGTGACTAGAAAGCCTTAATGACTTAAATCAGGTATATCCACATGTGACCCTCAAAGCCCATTTATATGCCATTATTACATGTTATTATACTCATTGGTGCTAGGGGTGACATTATAATCATAAATAAATATTAAATTCTATATGTGACCCTTGACAAGCTTTTGTTGGGTGATGAGACCCAGAGGTGCTAAAAGATGTGTGTATATATATATACACACATATATACATATATACATATATATACATATATGTATATGGAATAATCACATTTTCACATTTGAGCAATATGACCAAAAGTAAGGGGCGGTACTTTTGGGCAGAGGATTTCCCAGGTGCCCCTCCAGTCCTGCCTATCACAACTGCCTCCGTTTTAAATAGCTAGCTGATTTCAGTTTTCATACACTCCCTTTGATTGTCATTGTTGCACTACTTGCCACTGAAGTCATCTAGAGATGATCTTGGATCCTCTGGCCCCACTAACTTCATATTAACTCAATACATATTGAGCTTGAATATTAGACCTACTGACTAATCTGTTCTACTCATCGTATGTTCCTTACTCATAAAATCTAAGCAATTTTATAAGGATGACCATGGAAAGTAATTCTACTGAAAGAGGTCACCATTTATTCCTGCCTTTTTAAATAAATGCTTAAATTTCATGGTCATGATTTTGAGATTTGTCAAGATAAGAAGCAATAAAAATAGGAAACTAAGATGGTCAAACTTTTCCCATAAGTTATTTCTGAGACTTGGTTGTTTTAAGATAACACCCGAAGTTAAGGGCTATCATCTCTTGTAATCACATTATCACTTCCATCATTTTAAAGGGAAACTACTCTGTTTATGTCACCCATTTTCAGCTGCTCTATAATAAATTTTAAGATAAATGTTCAGGGCCCTGTTGATCTCTTGCCTGCTAAAATGTTTACAAAAGTGCTTGTTTTTATCAGACCAGAGTGATGTCTGTATTGGGGGCAGGAGCTGGGGAATTATGGCTCTATTTTGAGTTTGCGTCAATATAAGGTTAATAGTCTCTTAGGGACCAGGAAGGGGAGTGAAACGACTTCCTTTTCCAGGGTCTAGTCGCTGATAGCATCGACAACTGTTATATATGTGTAAATCAAAAAAATATTGTTCCATGTAAAGTCATTTACGGATCAGAGATTAGAAGACATTAATGGACCGTAGAGTAGTGACTTTTCTGAATATATCATGTGACTTTTGTCCCAATTTTTCTTCCCCTTCTGTTCTGCCTTCATTTCCATGTTATCTTCTGCCCCACCTCCATTTGCTTCCTTTCTTCCTCCTTCCAAATTCTCCTCCTTTTTCTCTTCGTTCTTTTCCTTCTCTTTTCTCTCATCATATTGTTATATGTTACAAGAACATGTTCATCTGCTGGGCTATAATTAAATACTATTAAATACTATTCCACAAAGACATCAAATGTGCTCACTTTTAGATTACACTTGCTAAAATATATGTCCCCAGCTTCCCAGTGCCTATGTAGGTCATTGTCCCTTTCTGGGGAACAAACAGCTTTGTCTTAGGCTCCATAGTGAGGGGTCTGGATTCTAGGAGAGGTCCCCACGTGTGGATTTATATACCAGATGGCATTTACCAGGTCTGAGACACTTCAGCTGAGTGTATTGGGCATGTCCCCTCTGCCCTTTCAGCAAACCTTGGCATGCTGACTCTCTATATCCATGGGCAATACCAGCTCTCTTGGAAAGCATGGCAAGTGTGAATGAAGATGAAAGGCAGGCTTCAATGATAGCTTTTGTATGTCTTTATCAGTTTGTAGCAATGAGCAGAGGGAGTATAAATTGGACCAAAATGTGTATATGTGTGTGTGAGAACTGCCACTCTTCACTCTCTTCACTGTTCCTCCATCCTTCCCATCCCATCCCCTTCATCTCCTTTTTATTTTTGCATAGCATCCTCAGAAGCAGAAGAGAAAGTAGAGGGAGGAGAGGAGGAAGGGAGTGGTATTCCTTCTTTTCTTTCCCCTACTATCTTTAAGAATTACTATTTATAGGGGCGGCTAGGTGGTGTAGTGGATAGATCACTGGCCTTGGAGTCAGGAGTACCTGGGTTCAAATCTGGTCTTAGACATTTAATAATTACCTAGCTGTGTGGCCTTGGGCAAGTCACTTAACCCCATTTGCCTTGCAAAAAAACCTAAAAAATATTACTATTTATTCAGCAATCGGCCCCATAATATTTCTTTTTGCAGCTAAAGGAGTATTTGAATAGGAAAGGATTGAGACATCCACAGTCATATTCTTAAATAGCCACTTTAAAAGCAGGATGCCTTTTCTGAAACAGCTAGATTGCCTTTTGTAAGTTGGAGTTCTTGTTTCTCCTCTGTGGGACCGGGAGAATACAACTAAGGACAGTCAAGAGACATTTACATTTTCATTGTAAAATGTAAGGCATTTCCCAGAGAAGTATGGCTGAGTCTTTGGGGGTGGGGTGGGGAGTTGATCCTAAAATTATTTAGCACTGTGAGAGAATGAAACTTGGGGGACTCCCAACGACTCTGTCTTTATCTTGTCTGTATCTAGCTGTTTGCCTATCGTCTTCTCGATTAGAATTAGAGCTCCCAGAAAGTGGGGACTGATTGTTTACTGAAATGTTAAAATTAAGTGAAGCATTTTATTGCCATCAACGATGGACACCCCAGTAAAAATCCCAGCATGGACCCCTCATTCTTGCTCATTCCTGCCCATCCACTGGATGGCCAGACGTCGTTTTCAATCCCTTCATCGATTCCCCAAGAGTAGGATATCACATTGGCTTTTTACAAGGGACAATTAGAAAGATTCAGGGCAGTAAAAATCCCATCATCAACTATTTTCCAGATGGATGTTGAATAAACAAGCTCCAAGGTCATCTAAAAAACACAGAGGGTGGGCACTGGAGGCTGATAATGCCATCTCTGTGTCGAAGCAGAATCAGCCCCTCTCCAAGGGCCATCATCATCACATCTCTCTGCCCTGTGATCAGCACCCGTCAGAATCCTTCATATTGACAAATGTGCTGTCCACTCGCATCTGTGGAGAATGTTTTAGCAGCTGAGTGATTATGAATCAAACCCCTGAGCTTATAGCCTGGACTGCTTTCACATTTGCCGTCTGACAAGTAAATGTATCTTGACTTCCCTCTGAGATTTTTTTTTTTTTGCACAGTGTTTGATGAAAGACATTTGGCAAATTGGCAGTGGTACCCTGTATGTTGCAATTTGTAGCTAGCATTAGGAGTCTGAGCATGAAATGGGAGGGCAGGCCAGGCCAGGGGCTAAAGGCGGGGAGGGGGAAACACCACCATCACCCAGAGCTAACTAGAACATGAATAGTCATTTGGACCATCCAGTCTAGGATATTTGCTTGTAAGGAGGGAATTGGATTCGGCTCACCCTGCCACAGCCCCTGTCTGGTTTCAGAAACAAATGGCATCCTGTGTCGCCTTATGTCTGTAGAGCATACATTTCATTCATTTCCCACTTAAATATGAAATATGTTTTTTTCCTTTTTCCCTTGGGCTCCAAGGGGCTGGTGCCTGGCTCTCCCTACAGCACCCATCAAATGTGATGCAGCCAATTCCGGTCTTTCTTTGTTTGAAGTTGCTTCTCTACCCACCTTGTACCCCCCTTTTGCCCTAGGCCCTGTTTTTGCCAACTACCTTTATTTACCTCCTCTGTCGGTCTCTGCTATGTCTTTGAGAGGTCCTTGAAAAATTTTCCTTGGTAATGACAGAGAATGTGAAATATTCAGAAATGAATGACTCAATGCTACTCTCTGAAAGTTTCCTTCCCCAGCCTCCACTTGAGATGTGATGGTTCAGGTCTAAGTCTTTTTTTTAAAAAAAACATGAAGCGCACCCAGAAGCCAACATTCAGGATGACTTTGGGAGGTGCAGATAAGAGAGGAGGATCCTACCAGCCAAGGTGCCAACAAGTATGTTAGGTTCCCTTTCAGAATGGTGACCAAGGGGGACCAAAGGGCTCTATCCAGGGGATGTTTCCCAAGATTGGTCATGAAGTAAAGCAGAGTACTAGTTTTGAGTTAGAAAAGCCTTTATTAATTATGAAGCTTACAATGTGACAGACGCCTTGGATGAAGAAAGTCGAAAAGTGCTTGCCTGGGGGAGGGAGAAAGGGCACATAAACATGCAAGAAACTATCTGTCTTGAAAGTATGTGCTCTGTAAATGGCTGGTCATTACAGGAGGAAACATTTTAGAAAAATCGGGGTTCAAGACTTGCCTCTGACTCGTTCTTTGTGATCCTAACCAGTAACTATTGATGCTCCAAGGAAACTTGGAGAGAGTTTGGGCTGGAGTAGATAATAGTAAATCAAAAGATCCAAAGGGATTTGTAATTTCACATAGAACAATAATTCCTATGCCCTTCACTCCAAAGTAGCCTCTTTATATGTATGTATGCTTATATGTGAATATACAGATATACATATATGTATAGATGCCAACATAAGTTTTGTTTATTTTTATACATATTTTTGTATGTACTTCTCTCTCCTGTTAGAATGGAGGCTCCTTGTGAGTGAGGTTTCTTTTGTTTTCTATACTTCTTTCTATCCCCAGGACTTGGCAGCATACTTTCCATATTGCTAAAGATTCATCAGTACACCACTAGTGTCTTAGATTCTGTCTAAAGATTTGTCTCTTTACCCTGTCTTCTCTTTTTTGATATTTTAGTAATATTATTAATATTATATTGCTATTACCAGCATCCACTAGTGTTTCAGATTCTGTCTAAAGATTTGATATTTGATTTTTTGATATTTGTTGATATTATTGAATATTATATTGATATTACCAGCACATACTAATGTCGCAGATTCTGTCTAAAGATCTCTTTATTCTGTCTAAAGATCTCTTTATTCTGTCTTACCTTTTTTGATATTTTATTGAAATTATTGAATACTATATTGATATCATCAGCACCCACTAGTATCTCAGATTCTGTCTAAAGATATGTCTCTTTACCTTGTCTTCTCCTTTTATAATACTTTATTGCTATTATTAAATATTATATTGAGAGAAAGGCTTATTGATAAGGTGGCTCCTTTCATCGCTAGGAGACCAGTAATGGAGCTGACCTAGCCCTACCATGCATTCCTTGGACTGGAGATGGGAATAGTGGACTTATAGAGAGACAATGGCCAATACTACAGAAAGCTCTAGCCTTGGTCTCACACTGAACTTAGCATTCTTTGGAAGATGTATGATTTGACTTTTAGGCTTGTGATCTCCAAGGAGGCAAGTAACTGGCCCAAGGGTCTGGTCCTTGACTTGGAATCAACAGGATGGGTTCAGATGCTGCCTTGGACCCTTTATAATTTCTGTGACTCTGGACAAAACTCTTAATGTTTGCCTCAATTATTTCAACTGTAAAATGGAGGTAATGATAAAGGGCTTTATAAGACCTTGGTATTTTACATCTCAATTTCTTTTCTATAAACTGGGAGGGGGTCTTTTCCTATGATCCTATGTGCAAAGTCCTGAGCTAGATACTAGCAATGCAACATGGCAAACCACCCATAAATAATAATGGTCTTATTGCTCTGCTATGTCATTATACTCATTTTATAACTAAAACTGAGACTGAGACATTAAATAGTAATAACAGTATTAACCAATAGCATTTTTATTGTGCTTGAAAATTTAAAAAGCACTTTTTGTTGTTTCCTTTAATCCCCACAATGCCCTGTGAAATAGGTGTCATTGTTATTCTCACTTTACAAATGAAATTGAAGCCATGATTTGCCTTGGTTCTCATGGCTGGGGAGGTAGTTGAGGCAGGGTTCAAATTCAGGACTTCTGATTCCAAGTCCAGTCCTCTAACCATTATTCTGTGTCATATATACTTGGCTATTCACTTATCTCTAAAGAGAAGGTCCTAGGGTGATTGTCAGCTGTAAAGTGCTATCAGAATCATGGCATCGTGGTCATTGCTTTGTGTGGCATCCTATCTTGGAGTGGTAGACAAGGTGACCAGCCACTGATTGTATTGAATTTTTTAAATTCTCAGATGTCCGCCATTGAAAATATGGCTGAAAAACTAGAAAGCTTCAGTGCTTTGAAACCAGAAGGCAATGAACTCATCCAGTCTGTTCCCTCCATGTTCAACTTCAGAGCCCCTCCAAATGCTCTGCCCGATAACCTGCTTCGGAAGGGCAAGGAACGGTATACTTGCAGGTAATTGCCAAGTTCACTATTACAGCCTTTTCTCCTTATTTATTTTGGAAATGATTTTTGATTAAATGACTAATAGAGCTCGTAGTAGGTCTGTAGCTTCTCAAAGTACTCTTTATATAATGAGACATGAAAACGGTGATCTATATTATGTGAAGTATTTAAACCAGGCTTCTCAGAATTTTGATAAATGAGGTTGAAAATATTCTGCGTCCTATCTACTTCTTATATTTCCCTGCCACTTTGATATGGATGAATTTTCTTTCATAATGAATTATTATAAACCTTAGTCCTACAGTCCTCCGGCATCCACAAATGACAATTAGAAGCAAAGCCAACCGGGGTTCCACATATGGTCTGGCCCAGAAGAAGGTTCTAGCAATCGGCAGCCTGCTTTTGTCCTAATTAACTTTATCATTTTTGACTTGTCCCAGGAGAGCTGTGCTATCTGGTGCAGGCATATCCATTTATCTGTTCTTTTGGAAAACATGTCACCTTCTTTCAAGGAAAGCTTTTATAGGAGCATACCTTGATGGATGAGGTCCTAGAGTCTTGTCCGATCTGATACAGCTCAATGTACAGCACATTGTCACTTTGGCTGACTTGGAAAATGAGTTGAAACGTTTGGAATCAGTTTGCATCAGACTGAAATCACAAACTACTCATCATTTCCCCCTCCCTTTCAATCCAAGTTCAGTCTCGTGAACAGGAGAGACATGGAGTTAATAAAAATGGAACTTTGGGGTCATCCCAACAAAAGCCAATTTTTCCTAATTGTTTACTTGTGCCCATGTCTGACCCCACCCAATGGAGCTATCATATGGAGAATTGTTTATAGCTCAAGGCAGCTTTGCTTTTCTTTTATAATTTTAAATACCGAATACATGCAGGATTAATTACTTTAGGATTAGGCATCTGCTTTGTTATGCAGGTCAAATGGGGTAAAAAAGGACTATAGTGATGACATTCTCTTACAAAAATTTTTTAATAACAGATATTGTGGCAAGATTTTCCCAAGATCAGCAAACCTAACACGTCACTTAAGGACACATACTGGAGAGCAGCCATACAGGTTGGATGATACATTTTGCTTGATTTTCCTTTGAATCTTTGTAATAATTGTAATAATTGTTGTGCATATATTGGCAGCATGTTCATATAGGGCCATGTCAGGGGAAATGTGTGGAATTTGACTGCAAATGTGCCCACTCATGACTTTGGGGTCAGAGTTGGCTCAGAATGGGACCCTAAGAAAGTCACTTCCATGCTATCTGCCTCTGGTTTTCCCATCTTTAAAAAAATGGAGAAAATGGCACCTTCCTCCCAGTGTCTCTGTTAGGATCAAATGAGATAATATTTCTAAAGTGGTTCACAAACCATAAAATAGTATTATTAGTAGTAGTTGTAGTGTCATGGTTCCAAAACAAAATCATGAGACCCAGGCTCTCTTTCTGAGGATGCCCAAAGAATGATTCTTCTCCCTGATCTCAATGAGAAATTCCCCATCTCTGAAAGAAGTCCATGATGGTGTGATGGATGGATGTCAGGGGACATTTCTCAACTCCAAAGTGGATTGGGGGGGTATCTGCAGCCTTAGGGACTGCGAGGATCATCGACAACCAAAGGTCTGATTGATAGGAGTGGGGGGGAGAGAGAGAGAGAGAGAGAGAGAGAGAGAGAGAGACAGACAGACAGACAGACAGACAGACAGACAGACACAGAGACAAGAGACAGACAGACTGTGTGTGTGTGTGTGTGTGTGATAGAAGTCAGATAAGAAAAACAATCTGAAACAATAGGATTATAGATCTCAAGATGGAAGAGACCTCAGAAGTCATTTAGTTCAATCTTTTACTTTATATTTGAGGAAATTAAGGACAGAGAGGTTAAGGGGGACAAAGGTAGAAATCTGCAAGGGTGGGATATGAACCTGCTGGGTCATCAGGCCACATTCTGAATCACAGAAGAACATATTCACATGCATACATATACTTACCCATGTACACATGCACAGCAATGAACTTTCGAACTCAGTCATTGCCTCTGAAATTTTAAATTAAAGATCTCTTGGATAAAAACCAACTTATTATCTTAAAAAAGAAGAAAGAAAGAAACAATCCATGATACTTGTTTTGTACTCTGTGGAGAAAAGAGATAAATTCCATCAGTTAAAGAGAAAAAAGAATACACTCCCCCCCCCCATACCTTCATGATAAGGGAGATGAAGTAGGATCTTACATCTGATTTTATTCCTTACTGAAGAGATACTTTGGAGTAAATGACGATGTCCTAGCCTGACTAATGATGAAATCATGATGGACACAATAGATAATTGCTTTTCAGGAAGGATGCCCTTGTTCAGGATTACACCACACACACACACACACACACACACACACACACACTCAGAAGAAAAGCAGAAGAATTGAAAAAGAGGGAGAGCACCCAAGGTCAAAAGTTCTTGGCCATAGGCCAGGAAGGGAATTTGGAGTAGCCATAGAACGACTTAGTAGAGCTTAAGAAGCAATCCTGGGAAGGCTTTAGGGCCCTCAAATCACTCCTGAGTATGAAAATTGATGCTTCTGGTGCACAAGTGATAGACTCCACTTCTCACGTTGGCACGGTATTAAAGACTAGAATTGTTTATTGCTGGGTTGGGGAAGATAAATGAAATTTCCTTCGGGATTGCCAATCAAGAAAGCTAATTCCTCAAGAAAAGATTTAATCAGACTGTGATTCTGAATAGAGGGAAAAAAATGGCCTTCTTACCTTATTTGAATATTAGAGGGAATTTATTTCATGTTATTTTTCCCCCCACAAAGTGTTTAATTGTATTGAATTGGCAGGACATGAAGTAACAGAATTGTGATTTACTTTTTAAGTTCCTTAACTTGGCAAGGACTACTTTGAAAATATCAGAATTAATTCACCCAACTCATTTCAGGCAATAAATATTGTTTGGTGTTTTTTTCATAAAAAGTAATTTTAAAACATAATAGCCAATGAGTAGGGGAATTGGAATCACTGTTGTGACTTTAAACTTCACACACCTTGATTTTCTAAAATGCAGTAAATAGAAAGAACCTCTTTCAAGCAATTGCCAGACAGTTTAAAATGCCAGCTATGTGCCAGTTACTGTTTCAGAGGTTGAAAGCAGAGAGAAGTAAAATTTCCCCTGCCCTTATAGGCCTTACATTTTATTAGGAAGAGACAGCATGTACAATAATAAATATTTATTAAATACATCCAAAATAAATACAAAACCACTTTAGGAGGGAGAATACTGGAAGCTGGGAAGGTGGTACTCCCTGACTTGTAGAGGAAATGAGATATGAAGGAAATGAAATGGTTGAAATGAGGACAACGGAAAGATTACAGGGCAAGATTCTGTGGGCATATAGATCTTTTCTTTGAGGTCTCTGGTTGCTTTCATGAAATCTGGTAGTCTCTGAATTAGAGAAGCATCCTTTATTTTGATTGAAAATATTCTGGGCCTGTTTGGTTTGTTTCAGATGCAAATATTGCGATCGATCATTCAGCATATCTTCCAACTTACAGCGACATGTGCGAAACATCCACAATAAGGAGAAGCCATTCAAGTGTCACTTGTGTGACCGGTGTTTTGGTCAACAGACCAACCTAGACAGACACCTAAAGAAACACGAGAATGGGAACATGTCTGGTAGGTGATCCATTTTATCAATCAGCACCATGTGGTATTGGGAGATTGTTGGTATCATTGACTTTGAGGATATATGGATTTGAAATCTCAAGGCTCTGTTTCCAACAAATTCCAATTGTACTCATACTATGCCATGAAGAGTCCAACATTTTGTGGGTACTTCTATTGGTTGAGATTATGACAAATTTGGAGCTTTATGGTCTAGCATATGTTCATCTCTGTAGGCAAACAAAATATGAGAGAGCCTATGTATCAGTCATCATACCAGATTCTGCTAAAGAAATAGATAAAATGATCTGAATCCCCCCAGAAATTAACTTTCTATTGTTGTCCAAACCCAGAAGGGACAGGTCCATGGCAAAAGAAAAGTCTCTCCCGTAATGGCAGAGCAACAGTCTTTTACCATATGACTTATTGATGCATAAGAAATGACCAGTGGAGATGTTGGATGGATGACCAGCTTGACAGCTCTCAGATTAGATCCACTGGAGATGTCTTTTTGTATCTCCCCAGGCCTGCAGAGCTTCAAGGAGCAATTTTGACTAGAGTTTATTGCTAAAATAACCAGTGAAGGATGTCCATGGTCTGGGCAATGACCTTTCCTGGGAAACACCTCACAGAGAGAAAATGTCCATTCGTTCAGGATGGTTTTCAGAGATACTTTACCTCTTTGCAAAATGTAGACATAAATAGAGATATTTGATATGGATATGAGGTTTTAGGCTTATTCTAAAGAATGAATGAATAATATGGGGTCATTGATGTATGGATTATATATCATATATTCATATATGTGAATAAAATATAAATAGAATATATATATTATTTATGTGTATATATCTATATCTATCTATAAAAATATGCATATAAATGAGACTTCATTACTAATTTGTGACTGTGAAACAGGACTGCTTCTTTGAAAAGATGCCATAATGTTCTTAGTCAATGGTACTTGCAATTAGTGCCCAGTTACTGTTCTTTTGGATTATATATTCCTTGTGACTCAGGATGGTTCTGAACCATCACCGAATTACACTCATCCTACAGAACTCTTTGAATCCTTCCTCTGCCTCTGACTACTTCTGTGACTTCAGGCAATTTATTAACTTTTCCCCAGAGCCTCAGTTTCCTCATTTGTAAACAGGGGATAAGATTGCTTACAGTACCTGCTTAACATGCTATGTTGAAAATGCTTTGTAAAAAATATTTTGTTTGGTGTAAAGTACTATATCAATATGAGCTTTTACTATTGTTCATGTTATTTTATATATCGAAATACTTGTTAACTGGTTGGACAGCTGTTTTGTTAATCAAATGAGATAATGGATAATAATGCTTGGCAAGCAAGAGTTGAATATTTACAATATGTGTGATGTTCACATATGTATATAAATTATGTCTTAGTATTTCATAATAATAATTCAGAGAATATCTAAGACATGTTAATTCAATTGAAAAAACCCTTATTAAATGCCTGTGATGTATGAAGAACTGAGCCAGGTTCCATAAAGGAAATTATCCTTGTCCTCAAAGGATCTATCATCAAGATTTTTGCCTTCTTTGTCCCCATTCTTCCATCATGGGATTATTTAATAATTAATGGGGGAAGCCTGAATGATGGTGGTATTGACCCTCAAGAGTTACTGTTTTTTTCCAATGCTTCTTACAGACAATTCACCAGAATGTTGGGGAGAATTCCTGACCTTGATTTTAGCATTTTTAAAAGCTAAATGGCACCAATTGAATCCAGAAAGTTTAAGATCCGGTACAAAAGCACTCAACTCATGAATTGCATCTTTTATCATAATGTAGGTACTGCGACATCATCACCTCATTCTGAACTGGAAAGCACAGGTGCCATCTTGGATGACAAAGAGGATTCTTACTTCACAGAAATCCGAAATTTCATTGGAAACAGCAACCATAGTCACCAGTCACCAAGGAATGCAGAGGAGAGGTAAAACACAAATTGGCTTGAAATGTAATTTAAAAAAAATTGTGAATTTGAAGCACAAAAGTAGAATGAAATTTTATGTCATTTGTTGAGTTTGAACCAATTCTCAATCCCTAGGCAAGGTGGAAGCAATACAGAAGTGAAAATAAAACAATCCTTTCAAAGAGCTTATATTCTGTGGGGTAGGGGTTACATGACATAGATATTTTTTTCTCCTGGAGGCAATAATGAATCACTGGCTCTTTTTGAATGGGAAGTGTTACCCATAGTCCAGTTTAGGGTTTATGAGTACCAACTTGATGAATATGTAAACTCTTCCATAGAGAAGAGACTAAAGACAAGGAGACCATTTAAGAAAATGTGACAATAGTCCAGGTGAAAGGTTGTGAACCAGGGTAGACCTGAAGCAGCCTGGTGGTGGGAGCTCAGCCCTCCTCAAAAATAAATGGAAGATTCATTACCAGTCAAAAATTATTTGGTTCATTCAAGAGTACTAATGTCTATGACTTCTGTGTCACTAAATGAGTGATCATTATGTTGGCAACTGCTTCTGGCTGTCTGGTAAACAGACATATCATTTTGAAGTCCCTACCCTGAAGTGCTTTAGCCCATGGCAACTGAGAACCCATAAGTATAGGCCCCTGGTTGTCATTTATTGAGTTAGGTCTGTTGTTCTTGCATTAACCATCTTATCTGTTGTCACTATTACTAATACTATCCCCCATTTTCCAGTCATCATGGATACAAAGAAGAATTCCAACTGATAGAAACTAAACTCAAATAATGATAATAATGATAGTAATGATGATGATGATGATGGTGATAGAAATATTTAATAAAGTGCTTATTAGTTTTAAGCATTGCACTCTATTGATCTTCACAACTGTCTTGGGAGGAAGTTGCTATTTTGATTCTCATTTTTACAGATGAAGAAACTGAGGCTAACGAGTTCAATGACTTGCTCAGGATCACACAGCTAGTAGGGGAGTGGGGTTGGTTTTAAACTCAAGTCTCCTTGATTCCGAGCCCAGCAGTCTAGTAACCTAGTTAATAGATATTCCTTTTGTTTAATATTTTAGAGGAGCTCTCCACACTCTTCTTATCTGTTGTCAAATGTCCATTAGGGTAAATTTGGGGGTAAATGCATTTGGCTGTAGAGTCACCTAAAAAGCCTCCGACTACTTCTGATTGTTTAGTGAGGATAAAATTGTGGCCATCCAAGGGGAAAGGAAATCAGAAACCTAGTGCGTTTCATATTAAAAAGCATGTCAAATCTGGTACACGCATGAACCTTCAAGGGCACCAGGAAATTTGATGAAAGCTCCAACTTGTCAGTGTCTACAACTGAAAGCATCTTTCAGTTTGGTTCCTGGTATAGAAAAATCATCATCAGGAATCGGTGATTGATGGCAGTCTCACAGAGTGATTCCTGGGCTACCTATGCGGTCCCAGGGATGTGGCAGTGGAATAGAAGGGGTGGGGGATGCTGTTTGCAGCAGGGGAGGTCAAGTCTCATTGTGAATCCTTAATTGGTGATCAGGGTGTGTGTACACATCTGGCCTTAGCATCTCCGAAGCAGGATGTGAGCAGGATGAGTCACTCAGGGTTTCCTTTCTTCATCTGACCCATCAGATTGTTTTGGATGACTATTGTGTCCTCTGGGAATGACCAGCTTTAAAAGCATAATTAACAACATTTTGACTGGCATAATAGCTTATGACCAACAGGGTGAGGTCCAGTTGAAGGATGCACTCTTACAATCAGATCTGCGCTCAGCCCCCAAATTAGGTGGATCATCTCCCCCAGGGGAAGAAACTTAGTGGGGTCTTTGAGGATTCCCCTTCTAGGATGACCTTGGTTCAAGTTCCTCAGGTGTATAATTCCTTGAGATTATTCATAGTATGATAGTTGTGGATCTCTAATGGTAGTTTCTTCACTGGGAAATCTCTGTTGATAAGAACCATAGGTCTGAACCAGAAGGAAAAAATAAATATCCCCAATAAATCTTCAAGTATTTATAACCTTTGAGAGAGTCTCCATGGGTTAATGGATAGGGAAAGCAGTCATGATTTGAAAAGATTGTCTCAAGTCCTCCCTTGCCACATTCTACTTATATTAGTATCCTCTGCAAGTCCCTTAACTTGAGAAGATTGCTTTCCAAGCCTAGAAGGTGCTGACCTGCATCAGAGGAAAAGGAGCTGAAGGTCCTTCATGTGGCAGGTGAAATAATGGGCTTTGTTCGCTTCCCTATAAGGGGTGCCCCACCTTGAACCATCTGATACATTCTATTACCAGGCACCACTCTTTGTATCAAATTAGAGACACTCCTAAAATAGGCTTTTTGGTGATTTTTCTAATTCAAAACATACCTTGATTTATTGATTTTAAAGTGATCACAACGCCTAAGGTGTCTATAGAATATAATAAAGAAGAATCCTCCAGAATTATATTGAAGATAGAAATTGTTTTTCAAAGACCTGATAATAAATTTAGTTTCAGTTGTTACAGCATCACCTGGTTTATTCATTCCTTTATTTATTGATTGATTGTATTTTTGTTCTCTTAAAGAATGAATGGAAGCCACTTTCAGGATGATAAGATCCTGGTGGTTGGGCAGAATTCAGACTTGCTGGATGATGAAGAAGCAGATGATGAAGTGTTGTTGGATGAAGAAGATGAAGAAAATGACATGGCAGGGAAATCAGGAAAGGAACCAATGTCAAGTAACCTACATGAAGGAAACCCCGAGGATGACTATGAAGAAACCAGTGCTCTGGAAATGAACTGTAAGACGTCCCCAAGCAGGTCAGTCAGTGAAACTATCACAGGACATAGTCATTAGGATTTCTGTTTTCCTTATTTTTTTGAGAACAATATTTTGGTTTGATTTATGAGTGATGTATTCAAAATAATCCGAAACAATGAAAGTTATTCAGAAACTGCATTGTGTGGATAGATCACTTCAATGTAATTATTGATAAGATCTCTAAGTATATAAATATATTCATATTTGTGGAAATGTGATGAATGTGTTAGGCAAGACTAAAGAAAATGGCATAGGTACCATTTTCTGAGATTATGCTTATAATACTCAAAAGAAAAGTAGAGATTTGAAAACTGTCCAGTTAATTTAATCATTGTACAGTATGTGTACATTTTGAATCCTGTCCTAGTGATATGACTTGCTTGCCTGAGCAAAAAGGACCAATAATTACAGATATTTCCTTTATCTAATAGAAGAATAATCTGTCTCTACAGGATAGATTATACTCAGACATTATCAGAGCAGATTTCTACTCATTCAAAACATCTCCTTCTCTATGATTCATCTTGTCTGTGTCCATCCAGGACAACTCCATAGAGGTTCCACTTAATGCATTGCAGGCCTTGTGGACACCAGTGCCACACTGGGGTAGTCTGCTGGGGCCATCATCCCTCACTCTCACTTCATGGTCACCCCACCTTCTTTTCCAATCACTCATTTTCTGGATGACAACTTTTGTTATTTTTTTACTCACTTCTTGGATGCTAATTATCCTTAGGCACACACTTAGCCTTACTTGGGCTTATCATGCATCTTTCCATTGCCCAATGGGTCACCTGCAATTGTGTTTCCTTGGATCTGGTTGTGGTGCCCCCTGAATTGTAACCATATAGAGTCATGGATAGAATTTTGCATGAATATAGGAGGACTAAGAAAACATGAATGATCATATCATCATCACTGACCCATGAGAGATTAAGAAAAGAAAATTTTCTGTAAAATACTTAAATTTGGAGTTGTTTTCCCCATTTTCATCCAGATATAAGGCATGCTAGGCATTGGATTTCCCACAAAAGCCAGGTATGCCTGGGCTAGGAAATCAGCCATTGTTGCCTTGTTTACTTAGCATGTCATTGAAGTCTGTATCCCACATCCATCCTTCTTCACCAAGGCTATTAACTGATATTAGAGGAAGGTGTTTTCTCAAATGGGGTGCCAGTAACCAACTTCAAAGGATTTGAAGATGGAGATACTTTGCCTCCTGCTGAAAAATAGGGATATAAGGTCTTGCCAATTATAGAAGCTCATATGAAAAGAGATTTGATTGATTGACAAACTGAGAAAAAAAAACCCACTAAGCTTCCCCATTGGTTCATTTTAGGTATAAAGAGGAGGAGTATAAAAGTGGACTTTCTGCTTTAGATCATATAAGATACTTCACAGATAGCCTCAAAATGAGGAAAATGGACGAGACTCAATATAATGACGCTGAGCTGTCTTGTAGTGCTTCCCATCTGCCAGAGGACCTTAAACAGCCGCTATACAGAAAGTCCAAGTCACAGGTGAATATTTCCCCAGGTTTTGACTTCAGAGAAAAGTGTTGGCAATGTGTGTGCATGAGAAAAAATCCAAAACACAAAAAAACAAAGACACAAACAAAAAGTTACTTTTCTTCTCTTGCTCCAGAGACCATGAAGCTGTGGACATTTCTGCTAAATGATCATGTCATCTCCAAAGTTGTTGATCCTGTGAAGGAATTTGGCATAGGTAGTTGCTAGGACAAAAGTCAGATGGCCCATGTGTATTGTGAGGCCTGACTTCTGTTTCCTTGTTCTCAGCAGCCAAGATGCAAGCCTCTTTCAGGAGGAATTCCCACCTCCAACCTTATAATGACCTCTCACTTTCCAGTGAATTCCTTCAGTTTTTGGCTAGAACACCATATTTTGCATGTTTCCCTGATTACGTTGAGATTACTTTCCAGGGGTTTTGAGTTGGTGCAGTGTCTCTCCAAGGGAGTTGATAACAAGATGAAGGCAGGCGTTCTCTCCTCAGCTTCGTTTGGGTTCTTCATTAGCCTTAGTAAAATACTCTATAGTTGTTTTTTCCCCTGATTCCACTAAGCTTTTAGGTGGCACCATGGATGGAGTGTTGGACTTAGAGTCAGGAAGATTGGAATTTAAAGCTGGCCCCAGCTATTTCCCAACTGTGTGACCCTGGGCGAGTCACCTTACCTTTTAGCCTGTTTCCTCCTGTAAAGCATAGATAATAATATCACCCACCTGCCAGGGTTATTTGAGAGAATCAAATGAGAAAACATAGGTAGAGTGCTTTGCAATCTTAAAGCACTGTAGACATGTAGCTATCATTATCATCAACACTATTCTTATTAATTACTAATCATTGAATGATGAAGAGCTACCTAGAGAGAAAAGAAATGGAGGGCAGTGGAGGAAACAGTTACCATTTCTTATGATTGATATTCCACAACACATCTTTGGTTCCATAGTATGCTATCAAATCCTTTGGTGTTTACCACTGATAGGAATCTCTATTTCTCTGAGGAAACCTAGTTTCTATCTTCACTTAATAGTAAAAGGAAATCAGGACTATTTCCATAAAGCCCAAATGCAATGATTATATATAGTTAATACAATAAATATGGGAAAATGGGACATTATGCTATAATCATAAGCAGAATGAGGTATAAAACATCTCTCTTGTCTGATGTTATCTCTGATATTATTCTGTGTCCATAGATACAATATATCTTGGCTTAAACTAGAAATATGTAATAACTAAAGAATCATTCATTTAACTTGACATGTATAGACAAAATAACCAGTTTAATGGTATTTAAACTATTTCAATAAAAGTGTCATGTAAACACATCCTCAAAAACCTATCCAGGTCAGGCATGATACATGGCTTACTTTGCATTCAACCTTAGCCATGAGATGATGAATTAAAAGCTGGAAGGATGGAGATGATTGAATAGATTTCCGCCCCTTCCCCCAGCCCTTTACAATGAGGAAATGAGGAAACTGAGACCCAGGGAAAGTGAAATGAAATGTCCAAAGCCACATAAGTCATTAGCAAGAGAGTAAGGTATTGAACTTGGGTCTTCTGAGTCCAAATTAAGCTTTATTTCTAATATATTATAGTGCCCTGTAGAGCAGAAACTGGAGATTGGAGAGGATGTTGGCTTTACCTTCATCCCATCCTCTTCAGATTTTTCCACGTGTTTATATCTATTGATGAATTCAGTGTCCTCTGGTTCCATTTTCTCTACTTCACTAGTTTTATCTTAGCAAGAAACATGTCAGAGGGCCATTGGAAACCCAATGGGAACCAGAAACTTCAGTAGACTGAGAATGAGATACAGGATTGGGACCTTCTGCTTCCAGTCTTTCCTTTCTCTAATCTATATTCCATCCAGTTGCCAAAGTAAACTTCCTAAGGTACAGATAGGACACTGTCACTCACCTTCTCAAGAATATTCAGTGACTCCCTTTGCTTCTAAAACAAAATATCTGTCCCTCGGTTTGGGATTTAGAGTTCTTCACAAGATGGCCCAAACCTACTTTTTCCTAATTTATATTACATTCATTCCATTCCCTTATTCGATATTCCAACAAATTGACCTGTTAGCTGTGTTCACTGAGCTAAGCTTAGCTTTCCATTTCCTGCTGCTGCCGTTTCTTTACTCAGACTCCTCCCTCATTCCTGGAATATATTTTTCTTTCCTATCTGCCTCTCAGAAACCTTAGCTTCCTTCAAGACTATTTCCTAAGGGAAGACTTTTCTGAACCAGGGAATAGTGTTCTCTCCTCCAAAATCCCAATTATCCCAATAGGCAAGTATTATTTGATTTTGCTTTTGTATAACCCCCCCTTGACTGGCACAGAACTTGTTTTGGAGCAGATGCTTTGAAAATGTTTGTTAAATTGGATATTTTTCTTGAACATCTTGTATGTGATCTTTTATTCTTTTGTATGACCAATTTTTTTGTCACAAAAAAAAATACTAGGAGTCATCCAGAGAAGCAAGGATCTCTTCTGTTGTCTGATATATTGAGTGGCTGTCTTCCCACCACTCATGAATGTGCTTCCATTAATATGAAGACTTTGAGGTCATGTCTCCTCATGGAAAGTACTACCATGGTTTTTTAGTTTCTATAAAAAAAATTTTTAAAAATCCCCCCACCCCAAATAGTCTGAATGTCTCCGGGTTGATTTTAGAATCTCTCCCATAGGATCCTAGAATTTAAGGCCAGAGGAGACCTTCTTCAGAGGCCATCCAGACCCACTCCCTATTGTAGAGCTGAGGAAACTGAGGGGCAAAGCCAAGACCTATTCAGTTTGGCACCTCCAACGATGTAACTTTGGTCCCTCAGTGTTTCAAATGATATAACCAAAACCTCTATTTTATTTCTCTTGTAAAGTCTAAAAAGAGCAATGAAGCTATAGCATTCTTTTGTTTTTTTAAGTTAGAATGTAACTGAGGCAACCCTGCCTTGCACTTTGCAAAGGATGTAGCTCATAAAAGAGAAGAATCAGTAGCCCATGCTCTGTCCTGACATAATGCAAACTTTGGGTTGGCACAGAGATGGAATTACATTTCAACCACCCTTAAGTTATCCTGAAATATATGTTTTTATTTGTAGAAATGGATTCATTTGCCAAAGAGGGATTGCCCATTTGCGATTTAGAAACCTGAAATTTAGCAAATAGAGAATCAGAACTTACCAATGAAGTTAAACATAGGGGAATTTATAGAAATAAAGCCTATTATGTACATGTACATACTGACACATACATAATTTCTGTAAATGATAAAATTTATGTGTTAGGAATCAACTTTTCCTTTTAAACTTTTGAATTGCCATCTTTAAAACTGTTAACCAGTGCAGTTTATTTTTGACTATATTAAAAAGAAATGCCATAGTCCATGGAGCTGGATCCTCAGTGATTGTGTCCAATCTCCTAATTTTACCATGAAGAAACTGAAACATGGAAAGGTTAAATAATTTGCCTCAAGTAACACAGTTAAATGATATTGGAACTGGAATGAGAAACCCTGCTTTCTAGACTTTGGTCTAATGCTCTGTCTCCATCTGAATTGCTTTTATAATACAAGAAAGTTTTAAAAATTATTTTTGTCATTTTTTAAAGCCCTGAATCATCTTTTCTTTGAAAAGCTCCCAACTTCTAATTTCTAAATTTTCGGGCACCTCACAAATTGGCCCATTTTGGTGTATGAGTCTTAACCTAGCTACCTAGGAGTCTTTGAATGGGACTTGGCAAGAGCTTAAAGATGCTCCTAATCTTCCTTGAGTCTTAGTATACATATATATATTATATATATTTATATATGTATGTATGTAAATATAGATATAGATATATAGATCCAAATACATATAGATAGAGCCAAATACAGCCAATCTAGATGTTATATCTATATGTATTTGGATTGACTGGGCAAGGTTAAGATTGAGAACGGCCATTCCTAGGGTATTGCTGTTGGTGTTGCTGAGGCAGCTTGCTCCCCACAGAGTCTCCCGGATGTCTTTGGGTTGATGGTAGTGTGGATGAGCCCTTCTTTGGCTGCCATGACTTTAGTTTGGTGACAGCAAGAATCGTAACCCAGCTACATGCTTTAACACGACTCAGAGCAATAAAAATGCTGCCTAACAACAACATTTTCCTCTTGTTTACCAAGGACGTTGGAATGTCTTTGGCAGGACTCTCAGTGATTCCACATCAAGAGCAGTGTGACAAGCCAATTCAGGGATGAGACCAACATTGGCAAATCTGCAGTGAAAAGTTCACTCGCAAGTCAAGGCTTAAATATTGCACTGGGATATTTTCTTTGGCACTACTGAGGGATGCACTGAAGTGTTATTCAGGACTTGGCATGGCAATGGGGAAGAGATCTCATTTCCTCCCTGAGCACCCGTCTGCTTTCTGCCAGGCAGGTACTGGCTAAGTTGGTCAGAAAGTTCTGGAATTTTTCATTTTTTTTATCCATCCACCTTCAAATATGAAGTCTTCATCACTTAGACCTTGGCAAGCATGGGATATGAAGGAATAGAGTCTGACCCAGGCATCGGGAGACACCCGTTTTTGTGTTGACTTAATAGATAACATATCTTTTAACGGCTTCTGTGTGCCTCAGTTTCCCCATCTATAAAAGGAAGTAAGTTGGATTGTCTACTCTCTAAGGTCCTTCCCAATCCAACATTGTTTGGGTTTACAAATGATGACCTTTGGCTTGTGATAACAAGAGGATAGGTCTACGATTGTCCCTTATGTTCTGTGGTGACTTTTTTTTCCCGTGATGATGCTGACCTTGGCTCTGATTTTTTCCCCATAGGCCTATGCTATGATGTTGTCACTGTCTGACAAGGACTCCCTCCATTCTCCATCTCATGCTTCTCCCAACATGTGGCACAGTATGGCGAGGGCTGCCGCGGAATCTGGTGCCATCCAATCTCTCAGCCATGTATGACCTTGTGACGTCCAACTAGAATTGGGACCAAGTCCAATCCAGTAGCATGGCTCTTCCATAGAGGACTATTTAAAAAAGACTGCTGAGCAGAATGCCTTATAAATCTGCCGGGTCACCCATTTAAAGTCTGGTGACCTTAAACTGAATAATTTTAAAAAAAAGAAAGAAAACGAAAAAAAGAAACTATTTATTCTCAATATTTTGTTTTGCACAGCAAAGGCAGCTGCTGACTTTTGGAGGATCAATGCGACTCAAAGAATGAAAACCTTGCTGGGCCAGAGGTGTCTTCCAGTTCACCCAGCTCTGGGGCGGGCGGGTGGGTGGGGAAAGGGAGGGAGTTGAAGTGGTGGCATTGATAATACATATGAGCACTCCTTTAAAAATCAAGAAACTAAGTCTTTTCTACCAGATCATTTGACACATGATTGGGAACAGTTGCTTTTATCTACATTATTTTTCCCTCTCTTTGTTAAAGATTTATGTAATTTAACCCTTCAAAGACTGAATTAGTTGTATGAAATGCACACTCGATTATTGTAGAATCTGACAACAGGGAGTACTTGGGTTCTTTCCCCACCTTAACTTTTGCCTTCTTAACTACATTGTTTAGGGGAAAAAAATACATATGGGTATGTGTATATTGTAAACTATGGATGTTCAATGCTCACAGAGGTTCCGTCCGTGAAATAAACTATTCATCACCCCAGTACCGCTGTACCACTAATAAAACGTTTGCCAAATCATTGTAATAACATTTTAATTTTAGACAATCATGTCACTGTTTTTAATGTTTAATTTCTTTTTTGTGTTGTATGTATCATGTATTTATTTCTTGGCAAACCGTTGTTTGTTGATTAAAATAGCACTGTTCCAATTCTGCCACTATTTTATGATGTCCGAGGCACACCCCCATTCTGCCTTTCAAAGGAGCCAGGCAAACTCACCTGTGTGCACGGGAGTGCCCAAGCAGTGTTTGACTTTTCTTAACATTCCTTTTTTTTTCCTCTTTGTTCGTTTTGTTTTTTTTTTCCTTTTAATGAACTAAATAACGAATAGATGCAACTTAGTTTTTGTAAAACCGTAAACTGATTCAATTGTATAAACAGCTATGATTTCTTCATGAAAGCATGATTCTTCTGATTAAAACTGTATCCAATATTTTATGCTGGTCGTCTGCAAGCTTGTGTGATGTTATGTTCATGTTAATCCTATTTGTAAGATGAAGTGTTTCAGACCTATGTTAAAAGAAAGAAGGAAAGAATGGACTGTATTCAGTTATTTTGCCCTTCAGCGAGGGCCCAGATTTGTTTTCTTTCTGTTTGTAATCTCATTTTGAAATAATCAGCAAGTCGAGGTACTTTCTTCAAATGCTTTGTACAATGTAACTGTTATGCATTTCAGTACATTACTATGGGAGGAGCAACTAAAAAAAATAAAGGATTACAAAAATGAAGAGTTGCCTTCCACTGACATACTTCCCCCCCTTGGTATTTTTTTACATACCACCCCCAAACCCCCAAGGTTTTGTTTTGTCCTTTGGGGTTTAAAGGATAGCCATTCGAGTTCTTGTGAAGGTAGACTTTTTTTTTTATTTCCCTTTTTGCTCTCATTTTTAGATGATCATTATTGTTCTCTACTGAAAGGGAGTGAGTGGACACTTCCAAGTCATTGTCCTGAAAAATCTGGAGGATTGACAAAGCTGGGTCAATAGTGCAGGGATGTCCGATAGCTTTCCTATAATTTGTAACTTTTAAAAATAGTAAACTTGCTTAGCATAGAAAATAGAAATAGCATATTTCACTGTAAAGAGCACTGAATTTGGGTACGCCATCCAGCTGTGCTTTGTAGTAGCTGTATGAATTTGGCTAAGTCCCTTCTCCAGGCATCAGATTTCTAACATGAAAAATAAGTGGGTTCAGTGACTGTTCAGATCATTTCCTACTCTAAATCTACGATCCTCTGGACTTGAATTCTATTCATTAAAATCGTTTTGTAAATTTCAGTGCACAAGATAGAGCTTTTTAGTCACCTTTTTACAGACTCGGTCTATAAGCAATTCTCTGCTTGGAGCAGCTAGGTGGTTCAGTGGATGGAGCACTGGGTCTGAAACTTTTTAACTTTTAAAAATATTAAACTTGCCTAACATTGAAAATAGAAAAAGCATATTTCATTGTAAAGAGTACAGCATTTACATTCGCCACCCAGCTCTGCCTTCAAATCCAACCTCAGATGCTGTGTGACCCTGGACAAGTCTTGTAACCTATTTAGTTTCCTCATCTGTAAAATTATTTGGAGAAGGAAATGGTAACCCCTCTAGTAACTGCCAAGAAAACACAAATGGGGGTCACAAAGTCACACTTGGCTGAAAAATGTCTGAGCAACAGCAAAGTACCTGCTCTTTATCTCTGGATAGATAAAGGAAGTCAAAAGATCATGAACTCATCAGGGTTCTTGATTAGTCAATTCATTTTATTCATTTTTCCTCATGATTGGGCCTAATTCAATTTTTCTTTCTTTGCATTATTTCATAAAAGTCTTTCCATATTTCTTTATGTTCTTCATGCTCATTGATTTGAATTTTATTCCATTCCATTAACTCTAGCAATAATTTAAAACATTACCCTATTGTTGGACATTTAGGCTATTTTGGTTGATTTTGCAACTAGAATAATGTTGTCCTTTGAATGAATAGTTAATTATTTTTGGTAAAATATTTATGGTATATTCCCCAAGCAAGTAATTTTTATTGCATACTCTCAAATTGAAATTTGAAAATATTCTTTAAATGTGTTCTCCCACTACCAATGAATAAGCTTGCCAGCTTCTCCACAACCTTACCAGCACAGAATTCAATTTTCTTTAATCTGTTGAATGTGTTATTAGTTTGCAGTTTTATTTTGTCCTCTTCTGATTATTCACAGATTGATCAGTTTTGAAGAGATTAACCATTTATGTTTCTATTCCAATTTCTTTCCATTTAAAAAAGTCTCACCCCATGAAGGTTGAAGGTGATAGTCTGGATTTCGAACTCTCTGCACAATGTATGTCAACAGTAGATCATTTTTAACATGGAAGGAAAACTGATTAATGAATTAAATTGAATAGGATATTTTCTAAGGGGAAAGAAAACAACATGCATTTATATCAGCTGGATTTTGCGGAGGGCTAGAACTTATAATGTGAGGGTTTGTTCTTTTTTAGGGCTGCTCATTCATTTTTGGGTCTGTCCGATTCACCCAACTCTCATTGGTGGGTACAAAAAACTATAGCATGAGCAGCAGTCATTTCCCAGTAAACTAGCTTGGTAGATTGTCTAATTCAGGTGGAAGTCACTAATTGACTTCAAACCCGACAGTGAGATGGGGGTTGTATACCTCAAGTAGATGAAGATTTTTCCAGGCAGAAGGTTGGGGGTGGGGGAGCACCAGGGAATGAGTGGGGAATGTGGGGAATGAGGGCAATTTGGTCCATCAGCCATGAAGGCAGCTGAAGTACATGCTGCGGAGAACACTGAACTTGGTCATGGAAAATGACTCGGAAGGTTCAAAGGTCATCCACTGCATTCTGTGCCATCACCAGTCATCCTGACTTTGGTCTTATCAATGAACTTTGATGAATCAGGAAGAGACATGAGGCTGATGACTGTGGACAACTCTGCCTCAGTTAAATCCAATTCATGGAAATTCAAGACATCACCCATGAGATCACCTGTCCTCTTTGAAAACAAAGGACAAATGACAACATTGACACAAAAATCAAGAGTGACTTGCAGTTCAAATACTGTGTTTTAGATTGAAAGTGAACAAAGAGAAACTTGCTCAGGTTAATAATAATACTGTGTGTGTGTGTGTGTGCTGGATCTGATTCCCACTAAAAGGGAAGGACTCGTTGTTGGGTTGGAAATGATGGGAATCCTAGGTGAAGGAGATCTCTCCACATGGAAATTTATTATAACAAAGAAGAAATTTAGCCAAAGTCTTAGAGTTCAGGAAAGCAGATTTCACAGGGTTTGTAGGAAAGATAGGTAAAATCCTATAGCCCAGGGATTTTTAACCTAGGCATCATGCATAGATTTCTGGGAGTCCATTGGTTTGGGTGAGAATAAATTACAAGTTTATTTTCTCTTATCTCAATTTGAAATTTAACATTTTCTTCAAAGGGTCTTTATGTTTTTCCAGACTGTCAAAAGGGCTCATGCTGCAATAAGGTTAGCACTAGCCATAGAATAAAATGCTTGCCTAAGTATGGGGAATGTCAGCTCAGGAGTAATGGGGCATGAGCAAGAAGAATTTCTGAAAATGTTCGGGTGTTTTTACTCATTCTGATTCTACATGAACCCTTGTCAAAGATACTGGAGTGATTTGCCATTTCTCCAGTTCATTTTACAGATGAAGAAACTGAGGCAAATTAGGTTAAGTGATTTATCCAGGTCACATAGCTAATAAATGTGTGAAACCAGATTTGAACTCTGGAATACTCATCTTCCTGACTCTAGGCTTGGTGCTTTACCCAATGTATCACCCAGATACCTATATGAAAATAAAGGGAACCAATTCCAGGGAGAGAAGAAAAGATTTTTTTTTCAGAGAGACAGGTATGGGTATTCAGGGAACCCAACAAACAACTGAGATTCTTTTAATGGTGCTCAAAAGATGGAAGGGGGAGGTCAGATAACGGGGAATATAAGTCTGGGAGGACATGTTTTCAAATATTTGAAGGGATGCGATTTGACAAATGTATTAAACTTGGAGAGCCTGGAGCCAGAAGGTTCAGTCAAAAGACTACTGCAGAGAGCTCAGAGTCAATGAAGGACAGAATGTGGCAGTGCCTGGGGAGTGAAAATAATTAACCTGAAGGGAAATGATCCTACAGAGATGGAATCAGTAACACTTGGGAAAGATTCTCGATTAACAAGGGCAGTGTACTCTCTGCAGAAATAAAAAATTGAGCATATTTTGGGGGGAGAGATGATGTTGCTTTTTGTTTGGGAAATGTTTCATTTTATATCTTGAAAGGATATCTCAATTTTGGTGCTTTCCCTTTGAGACTGGCCCAAGCCTAAGTTACATATCTCGTTTCTATGTAGTTGTTTACATGTTCTCTCCCACATCTGACTGTGAAGACCTCAAGGGCAGAGGATTTTTTTTTGTTTGTTTTTCTTCCCTCTCTTTGTATTACCAACATGTAGCACAGTGCTGGGCCAAGAGGAGTTTAATATATGCTGGTTGGTTCACTAACTGGCATACAACTGGAAATGGGCAGCAGGCAGTTGGAAATTTCAGTCAATAAAAATTTGTTAAGAACTTTCCAGGACCTGTGCAAAGCCATAGGGATACAAGAAAAGGCAGAAGACAGTCCCTGCCCTTGAAGAGTTTATAAATTAACGAGAGAGCCAACATGCAAACAAAGTTGTACAAACAAATTATACTGAATAAAGAAGTAAAAACGAGAGAGAAGGCACTAGACCTAAAAGGAGTCAAGAAAGTTCCTGTACAAGATGGGATTTATAGTTGAGAATTTAAAAAAAAACAGGGAAACTATTAGGCAGAGATGAGGGGAAAACATTCCAGTCATGGAAAGACAGTCGAGTAAATGGACAGAGCTGAGAGATGTTGTGTCTTGCTTGTGGAACAGTGAGGAAAACAACCTCAGTGGATCAAAGGGGATGTGCACAGAAGTAAAGTATGAGAAGATTAAAAAGTGAAGACCAACCAAAAATTTTGATTTTATATTTGATCCTGGAGACAATAGGGCAATATTTTTTTTTAAATTTTATTTATTTAAGCTAAGTGACTTGTCCAAGGTCACACAACTTTGAAATTATTAAGTATCTGATGTTGAATTTGAACTCAGGTCCTTCTGACTCCAGGGCTTGAATCTCTATCCACCAGGCATAAGAGAAGATGCAGAATTGAAATCAACAGTCCTTGACAAGAACTTGGACATGGAGATGAGAGATAGCAAGGAGTCCCAGAGAACTCTCAGGTTGTGAGCCTGAAAGACTGGGAGTTTGGTGATTTTGGACATGAGTTGCCGATTTCCACTGGACTTACAATATGAGATGTCTGAAAGGCAATTGGAAATAAAAGACTGACCATCATATGAGAAGTTAGGGCAAAATAAGTAAATTTAAGAATCAATTGTAGAAATAATTGAGAATCAATAGTAGAAATCATAGGAATTATTGGGATCACCAAATGGAGTAATTGGAGGGAGAAGAGAAGGTCTAGGACAGAACCCTGGGGAATACCTACAGTTAGAGGTCAGGATCTACAGGAGGATCCAGCAAAGGAGACAGAAAAGCCATGGTCAGATCGATCATCTAACCGTATAAGTCCTTTGTTGAGTTCAACTGCTAAGCATTCAAACATTACTACAGAGAAGTCTGGATCTCAGCAGGATAGGTGGGGGCAAAGGTTTGAGGAGAGATGAAATCGTTTGGAATAGGGAGAGTGAGCTGATGAGGAAGGTAGAGCAGGGTTGCCTAGCTGCTGTGAGGGTCCAGTTGAGAGCAGGTGATATAAATTGTAGTGGACTCGATCAAAATGGTTATATGATTTTCTTGGTCTTTGTTCAACGGAACATGGAATGATCCAAGTTGGCATGGTACAAATTGTGCAATGATAAGGGGATAAGGTCTCAAGGAAAGTGGACCAAGTAGAGTTGAATTAGCTCACCAAGAGATCAAGATAGAGAAAAGGGAAGGGAGTGCAGTGCCGATAGTTTGGACTAATACTGAGAAATCAAGGGATTGGAGTTCAAGGTATGGACAAAGAATAGGGTTAGGCCAAGTCAGGAGACAGGGTTTAGGGAGATGTGGAAAGCCAACAGGGCATGAATGGATAAGGGAATTTCAGAATGTGAATAAGGAGACAGTAAATTGTGGGTGGTGGCAAGATCAAGAGAACGACCATCTTTGTGTCTGACTGAGGTGAAATGGAAATTTAGGGGATTAGCAAGTGAGGAATTGCATGGTTAGAGTCTTTGAGGATGAGTCAATATATATATTGAAGCTCTTTAGTAGAGGAAAGAAGGTGAGTGACTGGGAGATTTGTGAACAATAGCTGCCAGGATTCTGGTTGGATGGTAGAGATAAACAGCAAGAACTTCAAAGGAGAGGTGAAGTTTGAACCAAGAGGTTAATTCAGGGCTTGGGATGTAAATTTGGGCATCAACTGGAGAATGAAGATGATGGAAGGCTTTGGAAAGATAGAGATTTTTCAAGGCTAGGGTTTAACAGAGCCTTCGGAGTGACCCATATAGATGGGGCAGGAAAAGGAGATAACTGGGAGATTTAAGAGGTATCTTGTTGTAGTGGCAGACTAAGGAAGGCAGAATATTTACAAGTGAGTAGTGTCAAAGACTACACAGAGGTCAAACACAGTGGATAGGAAAAGGCCATTCAATTTTGCAAAAAAAAGGGGTTTTTTTAATCAGTCTCAGAGAAGCTTCCATGAAATAGTGAAAACAAACACTGGATTGCAAAGATGGAAGAAAAATGAAAAGAATTGCATTTGATTTGGGACACTAGAAAAAATTTAAATGTATTTTCAAGAGAGGAAGTGGGCATGTCATCTGTAACTGGAATCATTCAACATAGGTTGGGACTCAGTCTCCCCCATGTGAAAGAGAGTGGTGGAAAAACTGGTTTATGAGGTCTTTGAGATCTTATGCAAAGAACAGTGATTTGTAAGTCAAAAGCCCTGGATATGAGTTCCAGCTGCTTTAGTTTCTCTTTGAATTCTGACAAGTTACTTTTACCTCCCCCTTTTACAAATGTAGAAACAGGAGATCCTTCTAACTCTAAGTTTTATTTCAGGAGCAGGATATAATAGGCTTCCTATTCTGCCCAAGCAAAATACCAGTATTAAGGACCATTGTGAATGTTGGGAACTTTTAGAAAGGACTAGTATAAATTCGCAGGTAACATTGCTTGCAATTAATCTTAATAAACATAACAATGAAAGCCCATTACAAAGTTCCTGTGAGACTTTAGTTTTTGACTTGGAAAGACTAACTCTGATGGGGTGGGAATTTGTTGATTTTGCTTATCTGAAGTTGGAGTCAACAATCTCAGTGGCTTTGAATGGTTTCTAAATGTTCCTTGGCTGGGTCAGACCTTAGTCATTCATTTACACCCAGACAGTCCTCACATCTGGGCTTTGATAAAGCAGGTGTCCTTCCTATCTATCTTTATGGCACCTGGAGCTACCTGGAGGAAAATTATTGAAATCAGAATAATGGAGGATCCATTTAAATTGTTCTAGGGTGGCATCATAAGGGATTGGCTTTTGTTGATAACTTACAGGAAATGACAATGGCAATCAGATTTATAAGCCAGAGAAGTTTAAAAGTTAAACATTTGCTTCAACCTAAGATCTGAGTGTTGATAATAGAGAAAAACTCACCAAAATAGATATATCCAAAGACAGTGAAGAATTAATTTGAAGGGATCTCTGAGATCCTACCGAGGGGAAGAAGTCTGGTTGGCTGAAGAAAATGATTCAGCTCAAACTTTGCCTCTTGCCAAAAGCCTTGTCAGGTTTTCCCAACCTCTTCATATGGATCTTGGATGTTATCTATTGGCTCTCGTCTTTCATTATCAAAAAAGACCAAGATGGCATTACTATAACAGAGACAAGTTACAATGACTGATCAGACCAATATGAGCTCAGAATGCTCTACTGTAGGTCGAGTGCAAATTCACATTTCCATTGAGCGACGTCAATTCTGCTTTGCTCATAGAGCATAGCACCCTCTCTGAGGAGGGCACACCACACTGGCTAGTCCTGTGCCAGTGTCTCCCATGGGGTCTGTGAATTGCTTCTTCTGATCTCCCTGTGAACACTTGCCCCATGTGAATTCTCCATAAAATAGTCTTTTGGGCAAGGGTACATCTAGCATTTGAATGATGTGGCCAGCTCATCGTAGTCACACTCTCTGTAGTAATGTTGGAATGCTTGGCAGTTTAGCTGACAAGATACCTCAGTGTCTGGTATCTTCTCCTGCCAACTGTTCTTCAGAATCTTCATTTAATACACTAAAACATAGCTGGTGATTCATAAATGCTGGATCACTGACTAATTCTACAACACGTCCCCTAACTGATTATGCAGCCTCTGTTTGACAACGTCCATGACGGGGGCATAGTACTGCTCACTTTGTTAGCTCATTTCAGCTTGGGATATCATTAACTAATCATTGTTCTTCTTCATCATCATAAGTGTGTCTATTTGCAATTTCTATCTTTTCCCTGGATGTCAAATTAAGGGATCCTCAGAGGTCAAACTAAGAATCTGATCTAATGGGCAAGGTCATTAGATGATCTTTTAAGAATTTGAAGCCTTACTAGGCATTCCACAGATTTTGCTTTCTAAGAGGGATCAGTTGGTTCACTTGGACCCAGAAGAAGGGACTTGTGAGGAGGAGAGGAGTGGACTGAGCATTTCCAGAAGTTTTCAAACATGGGTTAGACAAACCCTCATCAGGGATATTGGAGGGGAGGTTTCCTCTCATTTGTGAGCTTCTGATCTCATCCAAGAGAACAGTTTTGGGGACAATTCATTTCAAACTAATAAACAATTATTAAACATCCACTACATACCAGGAGAGAGACATCCTTCAATAATGAATGGGCATCTGGCCTCTTGAGTCACAAAGTCCTGTATTTCAATCCAATTTCTGACACATTTTGTAATTCTGGGAAAGTCATTTAACACCTCTTTATCCAAAGCACCTCTCTACAATTATAAATTGTAGACAAGGCGCCATTTTGTATTGATAGACTACTGTGCATTAGTAAAATTACAGCTTCAGTAAAGAAAAAGATTAGACTCCTTCACCTCAAGGTCTTTGAGTTGGTTGATTGTATTTTCCTTATTTTTTTGGCTTTTCAATCTGCTTTTCTACTTTAAATCCCAAATATTTAAAGGGTACATGTAAGTCTGTAGCAGGTACCAAGAAGTGCAACAGGTCCCTGCCCCCCCCCCAGGCCTTGTGATTTTGTGGGAGAGATGAATATGTTGGGACAGTTAAAGACCAATAAAAGACATAAATAGTGGTTCAATAAAACAATATAAAAGATGGCAAGTGCCCAAGGAGTGTGTTGGAGGAAGTTGGGAAGAAAGAACTCTCACCTTTGGCAGTGTGGATGACAGAGGGAGGCTTGGGGAGCTTCTCAGAGAAGGAGGAAGAGGAAAAAGAAGAGGGGGAACTTAGTTGGTTCTTGAAGCCTGGGTAGGGTTAGATACCTAGAGAAAGAGGGGTAGGGAAGGGTGAAGGTATGCACATATCTAGGAAAGTACCACTGATTTTTTTTTTTTTGGTTTATCTTTTCTGTTGTGAATTAATTGAAAAATGATAGATAAGTTTTCCTCTTTTGGGATCAGAATAAGTAAAAGTTTGTTTTTATGAATAATTTCAAAGAAGCAACCTTTCGAGTTGTTTATCATTTCTGTAGTCTTTTGTTTTTTTCATTTTATCTATTCTAATTTTCAAGATTTCATTTTTTGAGGGGTTGTTAATTTGCTGCTTCTCTCCTTTTCTTTATTTGCAAGCTCAGGTCATTAATCCTCTCTTTTTCTAATTTGTTTATGTACTTTTCAGAGACATCATTTTTCATTTGAGGGCTGTTTCAATGGCTTCCTTTAAAATATGGTTCTATCACAGACTTCATTGCTATAATTTGTACTTTGGCCAAATTGTTTTTCAGAATGTCATTAAGTCTTCATATAAGGGTTCACCATGCAGTATCTCACTTTGGGGTTTCTTTCTCAATTCTTGCTCATGAAAGTCTAGCTCTCCTCATCTCAGGGCCCTTTCCAGAATTTTCAGTCAAGATCCCCCATCAATATGTCCCCTATTGTTAATTAGTTAGCCATTCAATTAGCTTTTTTTGGTAGGTTTTTTGCAGGGCAGATGGGGTTAAGTGGCTTGCCCAAGGCCACACAGCTTGGTAATTAGTAAGTGTCTGAGGTTGGATTTGAACTCAGGTCCTCCTGACTCCAGGGTTGGTGCCTTATCCACTGCACCACCTAGCCACTCCATTCAATTAGCTTTTACAAAAATAAAAATGTTTCGCTTAACGCCTATTGGTACACTCTCCCACACATATACATGCTAGATCCTTGAAAAGTGAGGTGGAAGTGTTGAGGAAAATAGGATCCCAGTTTCTGGTCCTGGGAATGCTCAGGAGAAGCCTTCTTTTTGCCCCTGGATGGATTGCATCCCTTAGACAGCAAAGCTTCAAGACACGTTGGAGATTCTGTATCAGGAAATGGGGTCTAGATTTTCATCCTCTGGAATTTCATCTATCTTCATATCTACATCCTGTGGAAGTCGCCAGTTCAGATCATGATTTACTTGCTTTGCAGAGGAACCGCGAGATATTATATATCTGATTCCATTTCCTCCTCACTATCGGAACTGAAAAAGGCTTTCACCATGATTGTGATTGAAAGATAGCATAGACCCAGTAAAAAAAAAAAATTCACTCATCTCTTCCCTAAAGAATTTGGGTGGAATTTCATCGTGTCTTTCCTTTACAATATGGAGTCCAGTACTGAATGGAAAGGCCTTGGGTCGTGATATTGTTCAGTCATTCAGGGATGTTCTTGGCAAAGATTCTGAAGTGGTTTGCCATCTCCTTCTCTCAATCATTTGATAGATTAGGACATTGAAGCAAGCGGGTTAAATGACTTGCCCAGGGTCACACCACTAGTAAGAGTCTGAGCCTGGATTTCAACTCAGGATAGAGTCTTTCTGACTTCAGGACTAGTGCTGTATGCACTCAGCTGTTTTATTTCTCTGGAGCTTCTGTTACCTGGTCCATCCTCTTTAGACATTCACTATGGCACAGCCTAAGAGCCTAAGAAGGGAAGAGTTTACAGGCCTGTTTACAGACCTGCAAAAGGAAAGGGGAGAGGGAACATCCAGTAAAACAGTAAGAGTTAAAAGAGAAAGGAAAACAAAGTCAGAGGGATTTATTATGGAGAAAAACTGCAGCCAATGACTACTGAGAGATAAAATTGACTATTTATTAAAAAGAAATGAATTCGTAGATGACAGCAATAAATAGAAACCCCAAGAAAATTTACACTTTTCCTAGAATTAAAATATTTCTTAATTTTCAAAAGACTGGTAAGGAAAAAGAAGAAACCCAAAGAGAATCTTTATTTGATAGTAAATCAATGATAACAATTCAAAGAATAAAAAAAACAAAAACAGATTGCTGAAAAACCAAGAAACTTTGAAAATGATTAGAATCCAGAGAAAATAACTGTTGCTGCAGATAGCAGTGGAGAGTTGGTGCTTTTCATGAAGTCGAATGATGACCTTTTGGAAGAGCAGCTTACCTATGACTATAGTCAGCTTGGTCATGGGCCCCACCTCCTCTTCTCCCTGGAACCTGGGCTACTAGAGCCATGAGATCCCAGTAGTAAGGAACCAAACTGGTTTCACTCTGTTTCCCCTCCCCTCTATTATCTTAGCCACCTCCTATTGTGATTTCTGCAAAAAAAAAAGTTTTCTTTCCAGGGGAGCGTGGGATTTAGTCCATAGAATATTAAATCAACTTTCTCTCTTTTTATTCCCCTGATTTTTTACAAGCCCATTAAAAGATTAGCCTCATAGATTTTTTGGTACTTTGATTTATTTAGTACTTTTTTCTTTCTTTTCCATACTCCATATTTTGATTTTATTGCTTAGGTTTTCCTTAATAATTGTACTTATCAACCTTTCCTATGTTACCCTTGATAGAGTATTTGTGGCCCAATTATTATTAACAAAATACCTCTTTTAAAAATTTAATGTAATCATAGATTATAGAAATTGATGCACTTCCCTGGCTAAAGACCCTTTGCCAACTTCTAGAAAATTCTTTAGTATTAGAATTATAAAGTGGCTGCTACAAGCATGGAGTTTCAAGTGTGGGACTTCTCTGGAGATCAACAATGAATCCTATCAATCTCCACTTTCTTATCTGTATCCAAAAACTCTGGATTTTTTTTTTTTTGTATTATTTTCTGCATCATTGTATTTGGGCTTTTAAAATCTTATATTCTTCTTTGGGGGGGGGAGAGGGATTGCAAGGCAGTGGGGTTAAGTCAATTGCCCAGGGACACACAGATAATTATTAAGTGTCTGAGGTCAGATTTGAACCCAGGTACTCCTGACTCCAAGGCCGGTGCTTTATACACTGCGCCACCTAGCCGCCCCAATTTCATATTCTTTTGAAAGACCTAGGACTTTTATATTATTACTACATAATCTTTCTTCAATGTTAGGGACTTTAGGTTATCTAGTATTCATTTATTATTATTTCAAAGTCATTCTCCTTTGTTGTAATTCTGTCAAAAATCTTTTCTACTATGCTTTAGAGTTTCAAATGTATTAGTCTTTTTTAAAAATTTGTCTCTGATCCTGTGTGGAGATATTTGGTGGAGTTTTAAGCTTTTATCCTACCATTACTTGTCCTTAGTTATAGTTTTGGAGCTCTAATTTTTGAACCACACTTCTGTCTTTGCATTTTTTTTAAAAGTAGATGATTTCTGTCATCTGAACGGGGGGGGGGTGGCTATTGTTTTATGATGTTTGATAAGTCTGCAGGATTTATTATTGTTTTACTTTCTATCCTGTTCTATTACTTTTTTTTCAAAATGTTATAGCTTTTAATCTTTTTCTTCTTTCTCTCTTTTCTTTCCTTACTTCTTTCACTTTTTCTTTGTTTCTTTGTTTTTTGTTTTTTCTTTCCTTCTTTCCATCTTTCCACCTTTATTTCTTCTTTTCCTTCTTCTTTCTTTCTTTCTTCTTTTCCTTCTTTTTCTTTCTTTCTTTCTTTCTTTCTTTCTTTCTTCTTTTCCTTCTTCCTTCCTTCCTTTCTTTCTTTCTTTTTCTTTCTTTTTCATTTTTTCTTTCTTGCCTCCCTGCCTCCCTCCCTCCCTCCTTCCTTCCTTCCTTCCTTCCTTCCTCCCTTCCTCCCTCACTTCTTCTCTGTTCTTCCAAGTAGGGGGAGGAAGGGATTTCTTTCTCCTCCCCACTAGGCAATAATAGTAACCACACGAACACAGTAGCAGACTCGTGTGCTTGTGTCCACAAACTTGAGACTCCTCAGGCCTCAAGTCCCTGGTTCCTCCTCTTTTGAAGTGTCTTTCCCTGAGTACACATAACCAAACAACAGTCTTGACAAACTGGAATTTCTGGCCTCGTCAGAAAACTTTTCAGTTGGGGAGGTCAGTTCTTTGATTCAGGGGCTGGTGGTCAAGTGGGAAGGACTTCCTGTAACTGTATCATTCTTCTGGGTGAGGGGGCCTGATCTAAATAGTCAGCATCAAGGAAAAAGAAAGATAATTATGTCATTTCTCGGGAGCCAAGGAAAGTCTGATCTCACTGGGTTGGTCAGACATCTAAGGTGACATAAAACAATACAACATTGAGCCCTATAGACAAACAACTCTAAGTGAGGCCAAATAAAGGGAGAACTGATGAACTTTTGAAACCTGGTGAAGATTTCAAGAGGAAGGCGAGTTAGAGATGGGCCACATAGATTTAAACTTTGATAGCTTAAAACTTCACTGAGACTTTTGGAATATCCCATAGCAAGGCAAGGAGGGATGATAAAGATGATGATGGTGAGCCTGAAACTTTCCTGAGACTTTTGGGACACCCTGTGTTGTTCTTTATTCTAAGATGGTGGATAAAGGGCAGGAAAGAGCCTGTGGTGCAAATCCTTTTAATATACAGATAGAGAAATGGAGACTCAAAGGTTAATGGACTTGCCCATGATCCTATGGGTAAATGGCAACTCAGGGATTCCAACTGTAGTCCTCTGACTCCACTCTATTAAGCTGCCTCCTCTTAAAATATTTTATGTGCACGATCGCATTTTATCCTCCAAACAACTGTGTTTCCAAAGTCGGAGCTGTAAACAAGACCCTAAGCCTTTGGGTGGTTGTGATAAAGGCCAGAAGCCTATGGAACCTCCAGATGTGCCCATACAGGGGCTACATCTCATGTTATGTACAGGTGCTCCGTCTTATTTGAACTTTTTTTTAATGTGTTTCCAATGAGGACACAAAAGCACATATAGTAAAGCCACAACCTCATTGTACATATCATAAAAATGGAGTGCATTGCCTATTTCCGATGGGTTTATTTCATTCAGTTCTGGGTTCCAGACAATCCCCAGGTAATGGGACCCTTTTATTATTCCAATCATTTTCAGTTTATGAAAACAATAAAAATGGAAACCCAGAGGACATTCTGTTTTTTTCGTTATCTGGGTAATGACCATGCTCTCACTTTCCAAGCCAGAATAAGATGATAATTTTCAATTATGAAGGTATCAAGGCATAGTGGAAAGATTGCTTGATTTATAGTCAGAAGGTCAGAGTTTGAATTCCAGGTCCACCACTGGTAATATTTATATGACTTTGACCATCTAAGCTCACTTTCATTATCTGTAAAGTGAGGGGGGTAAGACCTATCGACCTCTTCAAACTCTAAATCTGTGCTCTTATGTTTTTAGGAATAAGCATTAGATAGGTCGATTTAACACAAGATTACAAAGACCTCAGAGGTCAATCCCTCATTTTACAGATGAGGAAACTGAGGTCCAGGGAAATTGTGTTTTTTCCAAGTTCATATGGTAGTTAAATATTAGAGGAGAGCTTTCAAGAGATTCTCCATTATATGATAGAGAGAATTTGCAAGTTTTTTGCTGTTTCCTTGATAGATATAAACTTCCACATTTCTAAATCATGTCCTTAATTCTTAATAAATAGTTTGGATCAGACTGCTCTGGTCATGAGCCACACCTTTGGACTTGGACCATTGGTTGGTTCTTGTCCTTTGTTATTGAAGAAGACCAAAATGTCATCACTATGTTGGGGTCAGGCAGTGTGTCTATGACTGATCAGACCAATACAAGTTTGGAATACTCTTCCACAGGTTGGGCACAAATATTTGTGGTGAACACTTGGAGTGGGTACTCTAAACTTATTGATATCACATTTCCTTTGAGCTATTTCCATTTTGCCTTGCTTATAGAGCCCAGCACCCTCACTGATGAGGGAACACCATACTACACAATCAATTATAAACTTCTTAAGAGAGACCTTCAGGGTTTCCCAGGATCATCTCTTCTGACCCTTGTTTGAGCACTTGTCCTGTGTGAGTTCTCCATAAAATAGGTTATTTTTAGGCAAGTGCACATTTGGCATTTGAATAATGTGACCAACCCATCAGAGTTGCCCTCTATGTAGTTGAGTTTGAATCCTTGGCAATGTAGCTCAAGAAAAGACCTCAGTGTCTTGTGTCTTCTCCTGCCAGGAATCTTCCTAAGACAGTTAAAATGGAAATGACTCAGTTGGTAGACTGTCTAGGTTTCACAGGCATATAGCAATGAGGTCACTACAATGACTCTGTAGACCCTCAGTTTGGTAATCAGTCTAATATCTCTTCCACATTTTCTTTTGGAGCCTCCCAAATACTGAGCTAGCTTTGGCAACCTCATTGTCAATGTGTACCTCCCTAGAAAGGACATTGCCAAGGTAAGTGAACTTATCCACAGAATTCAAAACTTCTCCATGTGCTATAATTGATGGTTCCACATATGGATAGTGTGGTATTGGCGGATGGAGTACCTGGGTTTTCTTGGTGTTGATTGTTAGAACAAAATGAGCACCCATAACAGAGAATCGATCCATACTTTGTTGCATCTCAGTTTCAGAGACTGCAATGAGGGCACAATCACATGTAACCAGAAGATCATGCACCAGCCCTCTCTCCACTTTGGTCTTGGCTTGTAGCCTTTTCAAGTTGAAGAATTTGCCATCAGTGCAGTAGCTGACCTTGAGGTCATGTTTATTCTCATTGAAGGTGTTTGACAACATGGCTAAAAACATCATGCTAAAAAGTATAGGAGCAAAGACACATCCTTGTTTTACTCCACTGGTGACTGAGACTAAAAAAGTAAGAAAAATGAAGTGATCTGAGAATAGGTTAGACATTATTCACTGGTACAGCCCCCAAAGGATCCTGTTCCTCAGTTCCAAATGACAGTGGCAGAATCAGTTTGCTTGGGAGATGGTATTAGCTAAGGGGCAATGATGAAGAAGTAAGAGTTCTGTACTAGTCTTAAAGAGGTAGAAATGTAAAAATCGGGAAAGGGAAATCACATGACTCTGCAGAATCAATTGATCAATAAACATTTATTTAGCACCTACTATAAATCCTACTATATACTGCACTACGTGCTGGGGATCTGGGGATATGAAGAAAGGCAAGAGATAGTTCCTCTTTTCAAGGACCTTTCAGTCTAACAGGAAAAATTACATGCAAACAACTATGTGGTACATATATATATATATATATATATATATATATATATATATATATGTTCATCTGCATCTTCATATTATATATTTATATATGTGTGTGTAAGTAAATGTGTATATGTTGCTATCTGTCTATGTTTCTATCTATCTATCTATCTATCTATCTATCTATGATTTTAGCTGAGATCAAGGAAACCAGGTGGTAGAAATGACAAGAGAGGATGGGCAGACAGATGAATGGATGGATGGATGGATTTTGGGATGGAAGAAAGATAATGAATTAAGTTTTGGACCTGTTGAATTTAATTTAAGCTATCTATTGAACTTCCTGTTGTAAATATCTAATAATCAGTTTGAGATGTGAGTCTCGAGGTAAGCAGAGAGGATAGGGCTAGATTAGTAGATTTGGGATTTATCAGAATGGATATGATAATTGAATTTCTGGGAATTGATGAGAAAGGTCACTAGAAATTGTGTATACATACAGATGATTCAGGCTAGAACCTGGGAAGGTCCACATCTGGTAAAAGAGAAGCAAATATATGACAACAAAATTGGAAAATCAGCAAGGAACTGAGTCATGATAGCAGGGAGCAAATTGGAACCTTCCTCCACAACTATGAATTACGGGGATGGTGCAAGTCTCATGGGAAATGACTGGCTGCCTCTTTAGCCACTTCAAATAGCAGATTCCTCTTGGGATCATCTCAAACCATCAGGATAGTGTTGTAATTCAGGGGTACTGTATAGCTCTCTGGAATAGTTGGAAGTGAGATTAAGTTTAGCAAAAATCTACCAGTTGACCTTCTAACAGCTGCAATTTTGATTCCATTCTGAGAGAAGCACAAATTAAAAGTTGCTGATATGAATCTGAGAGCACACATAGGCATCTGTCTCTGAAGGGCGGATTGAACAGTGCTAGCTAGGAACTGAGTAAAAAAAATGACAAATTCAATCAATCTATAAACATTTATTAAGCACCTACTGTATGACAGTTCTCTATACTTTCAATTCCTTGAAGAAGTCCTGACCATCACTACTGAAAAGTTCCAGATTCATGTCTTTTATTTCTGTCAAGTTGAATGTGTTTACGGATATTTAAAAAGAGAAATTTAATAAAAAAATTGTTTCTTTTGGCAACTCCCAGATAACAGTGGAAGCATCTCTTGGCTTAAGAGATGGTATAAAAAAGCTAAGGGGCAATGATGAGGAATTAAGAGTTTTTGGACCATGAATATAAATGTATTTTTATAAAATTAACTTACCTGTTGAACTTTTTTGCCTTTACCTGTGATTTCTTTTTTAATATTAAATTTTTTTTATTAAGACATCTTAATAAAAAGGTACACCTCTCTCAAGGTGGGAGGGGGCGATGTATCTATGATTTCCACCATTTTGGTAACACCCATTCAGATCCACATCAGTAGCTAACTAATGATGATTATTATTAATAATGGTAATATGAACATTTATAGAGCATCTACTATGTATCAGAATCTGTGATAACTATTTTACAATTATTATTTCAGTTGATTCTCAAAACACCCTGGTAAGTAGGTACTATAATAATTTCTCTTTTTTAAAGTTAGGGAAACTAAAGCAAATAGAGATTAAGTGACTCAGCCAGGTATCTGAGGCCATTAGATCATTAGATCATTGATCTAAAACTGAAAGTGGCTTTACTGATCACATAATTCAACTGTCTTATTTTTTTCCAATGAAAATACTGAAATTCAGAGATTAAACAACATATATAAGGTCACACGGATGGAAATGGAACTGAAGTTCAATGATGGCAAACTGGGTACTTGAGTTCAAAGTTTTCCTACTATAGTTTGTGAATTATAGCTATCTAGTGGAACTGAGAGATTAAGATGAATGTTACTATTTGTCAGAGGCAGAATTTGATCATAGGTCTTCTTTATTCTGAGACTGGTCCTCCACCCACCATATCTCTTTGTGTCCAGGATTCCCATGGTTCATATTTTCTGCTTGGGGACTCTAACCTGTACTCCCAAAGGAAGCAAGGTAAAAACCCTCACTATATTTCTCAGGAATATATATACCCTATAATGAGGGGGAGCTTGCTCTCAAAGTCTTCCCCTCCATTCTTACCCACTTAACTGCATAGTGTCACTTTCTGTGAATGGCAGTGTTCTTCATCCCTCCATCCACATAATTTCAAAGATATAATCAACAAAAAAGGATTCTTCCAAGAACCATTATGGAATGTCCATCCATGTTCTAATTCTTCTGACTTTCAGGAACAGGTCCCAAGTATCTTCCATTTGGATGATGCCATTTTAGGTAGTCATCTAATCCAATTGTCTTATTTTTTTCCACTGAGGAAACTGAAGCCCAGAGATTAAACATCATATAAAATCACACAGTCATAATTAGAACTAAAGACCAATGATGATAAACTGGGAAATCCTGTTTACACAAAGATAGATAAAAACAGCCCCTGGTCTCAAGAAGCTCACATTCTAATGAGGGTATTAAGAGGAAATTAACTTGGAAAATACAAAATAGATATATATAATCAAAGTATTTAGAGAGAGAAAGGCTCCTAGCAGTTAAGGGGATAAGGGCAGGTAATTTAAAGAACATGGGACTGGATCTGAGTATTTAAGGAATCCTAAAAACAGAGGTGAAGAGGCAGAGCATCCCAGGCATTGAAGAAAACCAGTGCAAGACAATGAGATGAAATGCTAAGTTCCAAAAATTGATCTATTGATTATTATTGGATGAGCTGCAAAAAATCACTTGAGGACATTGTTGTTGGAGCTATCCAGTAGTGCTTGGTCCAACCATTCTGGGAAACAACTTGAAATGATACTAAAAAGTGAATGAAGAGACCATTTCTTTTGCCCTAGAGATCTCCCTGCTATGCAAAGATGCCAAGGAATTCAAAGACAGAAAGGTCCCATGTTTAGGGAAGAATGTTTAGCAGAAATGTTGGGATTAGCAAAGAACTGAAACAGAGAAGGTGACCATTGATTAGCAAACTGCTACAAAGATTGTGGCATGAGAGTATAAGGGGACATGCACTGGAAGCAATAATGAATATGAGGCATTCAGCAAAACTTGAGAAGATGTGTGGGAATTAATGGCAAATGAAGTAAATAGAACCAAACCCATACATATAGGTATGGACAGGCACAATGCCTGTAATAAATAGAATGAATCCAAATGCTGTTATAATGATTAGTTTTGGCTTTGAAGAGAGAGGTAAAAATTTACCACTCTTGTCTCATTAGAGTGGTGAAGGACCATGGTACTCTCAGACTTAGTAATTGTGTTGATTAGTTTTGTCCATAGGGAAAGCTCACTAAGTGGGTTTGGGAGTGGGATATATATATATATATATATATATATATATATATATATATATATATATATATATATACATATAGTTTATACAAAAGGTATCAATATAATTTATAAATAATAAAAGAAAAAACTAAAATAAAAATTAATAAACAAGTTTTATTGATACTTTTCTGTTTTCTCCTCCTCTTTCCCACTTCCCACACTACGGCTCATTTTGATGAGTCTTTCCTGTACTCACATTATTTTCCCCATGCCTTCATGACCCTCAGGACTTGAAAATCAAGTTTGAATAATGGTGAACATAAGGACATTTGTTCTTTACACTCCTTCCTAATACCTCATCAGGAGATGACAGAAGTCAGGACTATCTGGGGTTCCTGATTTAATCCTCTTTTCCAGGCAGGGAGAAATTAGCCACAGGGTAGATGTGTGGTGGGAATTTAGAAACAAAGACATTTGCATTGGAACATCAAAGTGCAGAATTCTGGAATCAGGGGCATAACAAAGACAAGACTAGACACCAACTGGTTTGGGCCTCTGGCTTCTGTCTCCTTATCAAGAGAACACTTTTTACCCATAAAGAAAAATAGTGCCCAGAGGTATTTTCCATCTATAGGTCATAGGTCAATTATCCAAATGGAACTGTTGCTATTGCTGTTGTTTTATCCTTCAGTCTTGAAGAAGACCATGCCTTCAGGGAGGTGATGCCATGACATATGTGTGATTTGGATTTGAGTGAAATGGAGCAATGATCTTGTTGATTGAGTATTTCCTCCAATAACTCATATCTCAATCCATCCCTTAATGTTAATCCATCCTGTGTGACTGTTGCCCACATCCTCTAATAAGTTTGCCCTTGGGGTCCAGGTTGGAAGCCTTCCTTATTTTCTCTTCAAACTGTGAGGGTGCCAGTGGAGCACTCTGTCCATTCATCATCTTTTTCCCCTTTGCCTGGAACTAGCTCATCTTTTCTACCTTTCATTCATTTCTCTGATGACATCTGTTATTACTATTTCTTTTTCAAGGTTTCTCATGGGTTCTAGGCTACAGCCAGCTCACCTTTACCAGGAGCCTGACTCTCCATTGTCCTTTCAGTTAAATTCATTTTCAATTCTTCAGATGGTTGCATGCTTAATATCTCAAACAACGTAAGAAAATTCACATAAAAAAGATCTGCTTTCATTCCCTTGAATATGCAATCATTTTCAACAACTGAAGTGGGGTGGGGGGGGTCAGCATAGTCACTGAAATTTTTGCCTTGCCCCCTTCATTTGACTATAAGCTTTCCAAGGACAAGATCCAAAGACCCAAACTCCCTTGCAAACTCCACCTCATGATATGTCTAAGTATCGGTCAGAATTCAGGTTCTGCTTTTCATTTTTCTTAATGGTAGGAGGCAAAAGAGGATCTGGTGGTTATTTTATGGGCAATTACAAGATGATTTTTGAGGTTTCTTCCTCCCCCCCACCACACACCCTTAACAGACTCAGAGTAACCAGAGACGGAAAAGACCCCCTTCCTCCCACTAAACAGAGTAGCTTTTATGAGGTGCCCTCTCGGGCACACATAGACCTCATTTCCAGAGTCCAGAGTAATGGAGACATTGCCCTCTTCCCTAAGGAATCATTTCATGACCGAACAGTCATTATAGCCAGGAAGCTTCCCCCCTGATACTTAGACCAAATTACACTGTTCTTGATTTCACCCATTACTGCTGGTGGTTTCCTTCTTGGTTGCTGTAGGAATCTCTCTCCATTCCCAACATTTACACCTTCCAAATAGTTGTCGACTTATCACCTGACCTGGCGATAACTGCTTCAAAAGAGACATTTTGAGTTTCTATGTAAGATGAGTATATATGAATGCAGACACATTCTATAAATACATATATGCTCATGTAATACATGTAAGAACACCTAAGGGTGTGAGAAATATCCCTCTGTGTGGGTGAAAATGTGTATACAATGGCCATCGGATTGCTGTAATTATCACGCCCATAATCATCCATTTTGGATTTGCTAGCAGGAACATGTGGAAGTGTTCAATTTGTAATGTGATTATAACCCCCAAACAAAGCACGTTTGATACGTACCACTTGCTTGTTTCACGGTAAGTGCAGAAAATTCTCAAAACCGTGTTATATTTCATTTTCCCAGCCAAGGCAAATACTAAAAGTTGATCTATAATTCTGAGGGAATCTCTTTAAGCAGGCACGCGTCAGGGCCAATTAGAGTCCAAACATACTTCTAATTGGGGTGAGGTATGCAGCAGAATCATTTCATCATTAAGCAGATTCCTTAGAAAGGCGAGACTTGCCTGTCCCTCTCCCCCCCAAAAAAAGCACAAAACAAAACAGAAAAACAATAATGTTGCCCTGGATTCTACACGCAGATTCTGTGTCTACCCAGTCCAAAAGATGGTATCTCAGTGGACTTGTGTTTCTTTGTCCAATTATAAGAGTTTGTGAAATCACTGCAAAATGAAGGCAGTGGGGGCAGGGACTTTGACTTCTTAACTAGATGTCCCTTATAAGGGATATATATTTTTTTTAATGGAGAATTCCACAGAACTAATTTACATTACGGCAAGACCAAGGATGGGGCAATCCAAAGATTTCCTACTCTGGCATGTTCTCTGCTTTACCAAGGTTGGGGAAGGAGTAACCCTTTGCCTGCTCCTCCGAAATGGATTAGTTGGCTTGACTCCTGGGTATGATTTCTCCTCTTTTTAACTTGGCTGAACAAACTTGGAACATTCCTTCCTGATTTCTTACTCTTGGCAAAAGGTACCCAATTCTTGGTGTGTGAAAAGAGCACTGGATTTGGAGTCAAAAGATAGGAACTTTTGTCCAGGTTCAACAACTAACTAGAAAAGTCACCTTGGACGTGTCCTTTCAGAGGGCTGTTAGGATCCACCCTCAAAGTGTTTGTTGATGCCTTGCTGGAAGGGACCTGCAGTGCAGATGGCAAATTTTCAGGTGACACCAAGTTGGGAAAGCTAAGATGCCAGAGACAAAAGTCCTGATCCAGCAAGATCTCAGCCTGGAATGTTGGCCAGAAATGAATAAAGTGAAATCTAATAGAGATCAATGTAGAAAAACCACAATTGGCTTAAGAACAAATCACCTACACAAGTCCAAGATAGGGGAGGCACCACTGAACAACGGTGCATGTGAAAGAAAAAATGATCAGGGAGTTTCGGAGGCCTGCGAACTTTATTTAATCTTTTGTCAAAGTGGTCATAAAAAGCCAATGTGGTCTTCGGATGCATTAAGAAAGGCAGAGTGCCCAGCCTGAAGGAGGTGTTAGTCCCACTGGACTCTATCCTGATCAAGCCACATCTGGAAAACTTCTACATGTATAAATTAGAGGCGTGTGAGGCTGGCAACCAAGACAGTGAGGGGACTGGAGTCTGAACCATAAGAGGATCATCTCAAGGAAATAGCAATGTTTGGCTTGGAGGAGACTTACATGGTGTTGGAGATTTGTCCCCAGAGGCATCTTGGGATAGCAGGAGGAGTCTTAGGCTTAAGGTCTTAGAGGGAAACCTGGTTTCCAATCCAGGCACTTATACCATATTTGTAACCCTGCCCAAGTCATCTTAACCTCTCTGAGCCTCAGTTTCTTTTTCTGAAAATATGGAGCACACTCTTACCTTGTCTCTTTAGAGGGAAGAACCTGGGAAACTTTAAAATGCCACAGAAATATGAATTCTTATAGTCTGAAACGCTATCCATATGGCTTTATTATCTGTCTTCTGGAACCAAAATTAGTCATTAGATTTTAAATTTCTTTTAAATTTATTTTGAGGCAATGGGATTAAGTGACTTGCCCAAGGTCACATAGCCAGGCAATTATTGGGGCTGGATATGGGTTGGATTTGAACTCAGGTCCTCCTGACTCCAGGGCCGGTGCTCTATCCCCTGTGCCACCTAGCTGCCCCCCAATTAAAAAAAAATTTTTTTCCTTAGGCATGAGATTTTTTTAAAAAAGAAATCATTTTATTGTTTAATTTCTTTTTATATTATGAGGAGGAATTATATTAATTATATGATATGATATGATATAATATATGCTATATGATATGATCTTTATATGATTTTATATATTTATTATATTTATTATATTATAAAGGAGGAATACCTCCTTAACCCTGCCTCTCAACTGAAGTCCTCCTTGTGAAAATAAAAAAAACCCAAGAAAATATATTTAAGCCAATCACTACAGAAACTCCATTTGACTGGGTATTCCCCATTTTCATATCTGTAGATTCTACCTCTCACCTGAGAGGAAGAAAGTAGCTTCCTCATCTGTTCTCCAGGTTAACAATGCCCATTTCATGGTTAGGTGGTGCAGTGGATAGAGCACTGGCCCTCGAGTTAGGAGTACCTGAGTTCAAATCTGACCTCAGATTATGACCTAGCTATGTGGCCTTGGGCAAGCCACTTAACCTCATTGCCTTGCAAAAACTTAAAAAAAAAAAAGAATGCCCATATCCATGCATCAGAGTCTGCTGATCAGTCTACTTTTAGTAGCTATTTCCATTGTTGTAGCCATTCTTGTTCATTATTTTTCTGATTCTGCTTTTTTTTTTGTTTTTGGTTTGTACCAGGTGGTCCAAGTCTTCCTATACTCCTCGGAATGCTTCTTGATCCTTCACTTCAATGTACAACTCAGATCCTGCTTCATACAAGAAGTCTCTTCTGCTCCCTCCTGCTCCAAACTTTATCCTAAACTTTCTTGTAGCATTTTGTCTGAGAATGTTCTTTGCTCTATTTCCTTCTCTGACCATCAAAGTGATTTGTGTATTTGTCTTCCATCTCTCTCCCCACCCCAAGCTCCTTGAGAACAAAGCCTGCCTTCAATTTTTCTGGGTAGCCTTATCACAGGAGCTTTCTAACAAAACATTTAGGGAAATGAATGAACATGGAATGTTTTCCTTTAGGAAGGCTAGCTGAGAGTATTTCTCTTGTGACAGGTAAATTCTGATGGGAGAAAGAGTGGAATAACAAAAGAAGCCCAGGGCCAACAGACTGGGCAGAGATGGTAAGTCATTTGGGCTTTCTTGGTTGATGCCATGGGGCAGGCTGGCAACAAGAGGGGCCAAGACACAAAAAAGGGAAAGGGGAAGGGTGCAGAGTATGGTTTCATCTCTCCATTATTTCATTCTCTCTCTCTCTCTCTCTCTCACATACACACATATATGCAAATATATATATATGTATATATACATATATATGTATATATACATATATATATATATATAGTGTGTGTGTATGTGTATTTCCATATGGAAATACTCAACATTTTTAGTCATGTCTGCCCTTTGTGAACCCATTTGGTATTTTCTTTTTGGTATTTTGTCATTTTCTTCTCTAGTTTATTTTTACAGATGAGGAAACTGAGACAAACAGCTTAAGTTACTTGCCTAGAGTCATACAGCTAGTCTGAGGTCAGATTTGAACTTAGGGAGATGAGTCTTCTTGACTCTGGGTCCAATACCTTGTATACTATGGCATCTCCTAACTACCCCCTTAGAGGGATGGTATACAGATTCAGGAAATCACTAGATTTTTAGAACCAGAAAATATTTCAGAGGATGCTACTTAAATTAGAAAAAAAGAGTCTCCACTGCAGCATTTTTTTAGGTTTTTGCAAGGCAAATGGGTTTAAGTGACTTGCCCAAGGCCACACAGCTAGGTAATTATTAAGTGTCTGAGACCGGATTTGAACCCGGGTGCTCCTGACTCCAGGGCTGGTGCTTTATCCACTGTACCACCTAGCTGCCCTCCACTGCAGCATTTTGAACAAATGGTAATCTAGCCTCTACTTGAAGAATTCAGCTTGGAGATAATAAAGAGATGATGATGATGATGATGATGATGATGATGATGATGATGGTGGTGGTGGTGGTGGTGGTGGTGGTGGTGGTGATGATAAGCATTTGGGGAGCTAGATGGCTTAGTGGATAAGAGTGTTGGCCCTAGAGTCAGGAGGACCTGAGTTTAAATCTAACCTCAGATACTGAGTAGCTTGAACTCCTTGACCTTGGGCAAGTCACTAATCCTGGTTGCCACAGTTTCCTCATTTATAAATGAGCTGGAGAAGGAAATGTCAAACCACTCTAGTATCTTTACCCAGAAAACCCCAAATGGGGTCACAAAGAATTAGAAAGAACCACAAGCATTGTCCTTTAAAGTTTGTAAAGTACACTGGGCCTAAGGACAACCCCAGGACATAGCTGGTATCACCAGTTTATTTATGGATGAGAACACTAAGACCATAGAGACGTTATGTAACTTGTCCAGAGTCACTCAGCTAGGGAATCTCTGAGGCAGAATTTGAACTCCGATCTTCCTGACTCCAATTACCTACCCAGATGGACCATTCCACTTTAAGACAGTCCTAATTATGAGGAAGCCTTTGCCTGGGATTAAATCTACATTGGTTTCTTGGCACTCTCCACCCCCCACCCCCATGTTTGATTTTTTCCCTAGGGCCATACAGACTAAGTTAATTCTTTCTCCATATATTGAAAGACGGTCTTCATGTGTCTCCTGAGTCTCATCAGGCTTAACCCTCTGGAATCCTCTAAGTACATCTATGGCACAATCTCAAGGCTTTCCATCATCCTGCTGACTCTCCTCTGGACATTAGCCAACTTGTCAGGGCCCCCCCTTAACTGTGGTACCCTAAACCTCACCTTGTGCTTTTTTAGAGCGGGCATGATCAGGACAGAATGCACGGGCACTGTCTCATTTCTTTGTTCCTAAGTGCCAGGCTTCAGGCTGCCCTAGAGAACAGGAATAGAAGAACAGACCATCTATCTGTTCTAGGGACATGGGTGGCCATTCAGGGCCCAGCGTCAATGAGCAGCGAAGAAAGGGGGATCATTGTAACATGACCTTATCTATAGGATGTTGGTCTCTTAGTGGAGGAGTGATTAATTCTATAGCAGAGTGGAAAGAGAGAGTGAAGGATCTTTATTTTTATTTTTAATTTGTATTATTTTATCCATTTTAAAATACTTTTTTCAATAAATATTTCCTAATAACACATGAAAGTTTGTAACATTCATTTAAAAAATTGTGAGTTCCAAATTCTCTCCCTCCCTCCTACCCTCCCCTCCCCATTGAGAAATCAAACAATATGACATCAATTATGCATGTGAAGTCATGCAAAACATATTTCCATATTAGCCATGTTGCAAAAGAAAACAAACCAAGAAAAAGAAAGCAAAAAAGTCTGCTTCAATCTGCACTATAGTTCCTCTTCTCTCTCTCTGGAGGTAGATAAAGGACCTCCTTTATGACAGCATCTATAACACTTGATTTTCAGGTTCAATATTTATTTAATGGAAGAGGGTGGAGAAAGGAGGGGAGGGAGGGAGAGACAGAGAGACAGACAGAGAGAGAGAGAGAGAGAGAGAGAGAGAGAGAGAGAAATGTGTGTGTGTTTGTGTGGGGGGGCATGTTCATGAATATGCATAGGCAGTGGGGAAAAAAATCTAGGATTTTGATTTTGTTATTTTAGGAAATTCCTAGCCAGGAAACCCCCTCTGGAGAGGCAGATTGTCACCTAGTCTTTGTCTCATTGTCGCAGTTTCCTGCAGGCCACAAGGAGTTAAGTAACTTGCTCAGGGTCATCCAGCTATTATAGGTCAGGCAGGACTTGAACTCTGGTCTTCCTGTCTTTGAGGATAGCTCTCTCCACTTCCCCAAGTTGCCTTTCACATACTCTCCATCACTCTAGGAGTAGTCATTGATGATTGCTACGAGGTTCGTTTCATAGAAAGGAAAATTCAGAATCAGAGAAGCAAATGCAGCTTTTTCCCTCCCATTCTTATAGTAGTTTAAGGGCAGAGCCAGAAATTGAAATCTGCATCTCCATATTGATTCTGCCAGACAGGAAATGATTTGGAGCTTGGAGGCTTGGACCCATTCAGGAACATTAGCTCCATGGAGCCCTTAGTTGGCCATGGTCGTGAAGGTTAATCTAGACAGTGCTGAGTCTGGGCTTTGATGCTTCAGCCTTTCCTGGCTCTCTTCCTTCAGTCCCTAGTTGAGGGATTGATTGAGGACATAGCTTCATTGTAAATACTTAAAAAATGCTCATTGACTGATGGACTGATAGAGTCATGGGTCTGGAGGTGGAAGGAACCTCAGAGACCATCTGGTCTAAACTCTTCATTTTCTAGATGGGGAAACTGAGGGTCAGGGAAGTTAGGTCTCTTGCATCCCATGGGTAGTAAGCATCAGAGTGAAGATTTTTTTTTTTGGAGACTCATAAATTTAGAGCTGAAAGAGATCTCTAACCTCACTCCTCATTCTACAAATAAGCAAACTGAGTCCAAGAGAGGTTGTGATTTGCCCAAGGTCTCCTAGCAAGTAGGTGCCAGAATCTGGTTTTGAGCCCAAGTTCTGACTTCAAAGGCATCCTTTTCCTTCCTGCTTTATCACTCTCCTTACATAAAATATTTGTTTTTATGTTACAATCTAGATTCTGCCATAAATAATCAACCTGTTTTGGAAGCTGCCAAGTTTGTATTTTGTCCTTCACAATCTATTTTATGCACTCATAATCTGGAGTCCAGTTATCAGTTCTGCCCTTGTATTCTATATTCTCCAAGGAAGGCAATGGGAAAGGGGTTTCTATTTAATACCCGAAGAAACAGTGGAAGTCAGCGATTGATACCAACACAATGATGGGAAAAAGTGTCCAGAGGTGCTGCTCACATAATCTCATTTTACAACATCTTGAAAATTCAATAGAAGGGGTTGTCCAACAATACCGGCATTACATACCACTCATTATTGTTCCAAAGTGCTCCCGACACTCTGAAGGAATATCTTAACAATAGGAATGTGCTATAAATACATTCCAACAATGTAACAGAACTACATGGGTTCCTTTTTTCTTTTTCTTTTTTTTAAAAAAAGCACATATTGTTTGGTTATAGGTCATATTGTGATTTTGGGACCATAAGAACTAAGCATTGAGAAGATTCGGGAATCTGAGACTTAAAAGACATCATCGTCCTTCAAGATCTCACGGGAAGGCTATTAACTAAATTATTGTTTCAACTTAGAAAAATGTCTCCAAATGTTTGGGAAAACATATAATTACCATTCCTTAACCCAAACTTGTGTTTGAAATTTGGTCTTGGATGTAACCTCCATGAAGGCAGGCACCATTTCATTTTTTTCCCATTTGTGTATTTTGTGTTCTACACAAACTGACCCCTTGTTTTTGTTCTTCACACACAGAACTTTCTTTCCCACCAACTGTCCCCTAGGATCTCCATGCAATCCCTTTCACCTATCACCAACCCAGTTTGCTTAATGAACACTTGTTGATTTGACTCAATGGACCTTTTCTAATTTTCCTACTAAGTAGTGCCTCTACACCATTAGCTTGCATTTATTTTCTCTAAATTTTCAAAAAAAAGTTATGCTTTTTCTCCTGATATAATTAATGTAGGATCCTCAAAGTAGGTATTGCATTTTTGTTTTTCTGTCTCCAGTGCTTGCCACAGTGCCTTCCACATGGTAGGCTTGTTGAATAATTGAACTAAGATGGAGGATTCAGTGCTGGCAGAACTTTTATAGCTGATGTCTATCTGATACAATTTCCTTCTACCTCAACACCTGTCCCCACTTGAGGGGTGAAGAAGCTGATGACCAGTCATCCTGAAACACAACCATTCCAAAAAAAAAAAAAGATTAAGGGAGACAAAGTAAAAGAAAACACCCCTTCGAAGTTTGTCCACAATGGGAATGATGAAAACCTTATTAAAGTGGCTCTGAACTTGTTTATGTTCCCTCTTTTTAAAAGGGAGATATTTGGCAGGGAGCAAATACTTCCCTTAAAATACACACACACATACACACACACACACACACACACACACACACACACACACACAGTAATATTTTGAATATAAATGGATTCAATTATGTTTCATATATATGTATACTTACGTACGTGCCCAAATATATGTATACTTATCAATATATGTGTATATAAAGCAAACCTTTTAGAATAATGAGAATTTCAAATGATCTATACATCTTTAGGAAGTCTCTAGCTGTTTCTATCACTTCTTTCCCTTTTTAAAAATTTTATTCATGTTTTTGTTTTGACTAAAATTATTTCCAGATAGTTCTCCCTTTGAACTATCCATTGTCACAAAGAAAAATAAGTAATTAAAATAGACTGACAAAGAGATAGCATCTGACAGTATATGCAACATTTTATATCCATGATCCTCACACTGTGTTTGAGACTGAGTATTCATGGCAATTCATCTGATTTGAGGTGTTGCCCAATATTTCTGTTTTTAAAGAAATATCAGTTCAATGTTCTCCAAGATTTTCTTCTATTTTACCCTTCTTCCATTTAATTTATCATAGTCATCATGTCTGATCCATTCCATTCATCTATCACAATTGGTTCAGCTGTTCCCCTTTTGTTTCCACAAGTATTACTGTGAATATTTGGGGATCCAAGAGGCTCTCTATTTATATCCTGCCATTTCTTTTTGAGAGTGGCAAGGAGCAATTCAGAGCAAGTGAAAGATTCTCCTGATCAGGAGAATGACTTTTATAAAAAGCACCAGAGGGAAAAAAATTGTGATTACCATAAAAAGAGGAGAGCAATCCTGAAAAGAACAATTGAATTTCTCTGAAATTATTACTTAAACATCCTGATGCCTGAGGTCCTACACAGTAGGACGAAAATCAAATAATTTTGTCCAAAGAACAAACAGTTGTGTACTAAGAACAAATAAACAGAAAATATGTAATTGATAGTGTCAGATGGAAAAGTTAACCCCGTGTCTCCGGAGAACATGTGAATATGCTATTAACATCATGCCAAAATGGAACAGAATTACCATTCTTAAAATATTTTCCATTGCCATCAAAAAAGATTAACGTATTCATTTTTTGGGGAAAACTGTCCAAAATTCTGTCGTCTTGATTCCAAATTGTTATATGAAACCCCTAAAATCATTAAACTTCAAGACTTGAATGTGAATTGGATTACAGGGTCAACAAAGGCAAATTTTATAATAAAGCAAGTGTCACGTTTAGGAATATACCAAGTGAAATATTTAAGGAGATTTTCTTTTATTACATATCGTTAATCTCTTTATTATTCAAGTGGTTAATGTGTATTTTCCAAAATGGATCCAGAAGTTGCTTCTTGAAACTGGACCATTGGCGCTGCTTATGAGAACATGTTTCCTCCAAAGCATCGGCAATACTATCCGAATTTCGGCTTACATTTTCCTGAAATACTTTGGAGAGTGATTATTTTTAGTCCATATTCTTGGAGGCTGGTTTTATGTATTCACCCAGATGAAAAGTTAAGATTTGTTTACAGTTTCTATAAACAACATTTATTGGAGAATCCAAGAAGCGTCAGCAGGGAAAGCTTTAAGTTCTTTGAAATAGACTAACATGATCAGACATTGGGAATGGCCCAAATTGTAAAAATCTGCCTTCGCTGGTGGAGAGCTGAGATTCCTGGCCCTAGGGAGCTGTGGCATTGTGTGGGTTTTGCTCTTCCATAAACCTGAGTTTATTTTAAGAAATCGACCCTATTAATGTGAGAACTCTGAAGGAGAAAGAATTCCACTTTAGAAATTTTTCCACTAGACGCTATAAAACTCCATCATAGCACCATGAATTTTTGGCATCTGCTCTTGAGTTGTGCCAGATCATATTGTGGACAATTTGGCTTATACTATAGCTTGCCAACAATTTGGATGAAGAGATGGCGGATCAGTCCAGTCTTGACAGTCCTGGATGTAGGACTAAGGTGAGTAACAACAAAAATAATAGCCGACATTTAACACCTACCATGTGTCAGAAACTAAGAACTTTATGACTATTAACTCATTTGATCTTCACAACCACTCTGGGAGGTAGGTGCCATTATTATACTCATTTTAAAACTGAAGAAACTGAGGCATAGAGAGGTTAAGAAACTTGTCCAAAATCACATAGCTAGGGAGTGTCTAAGGCAGAATTTGAACTCAGGTCTTCTTGATTCTAAGTCCTGTTCTCTATCCAATATGCCAACTCAATGATCACTAAAAGAAAAATTAACGGGAGCAGGAGAATTATAAAAGAAGCAGGGGGAAGTGTGGTGGAGTGGGAGAAGGAGAAAAAGAGAAAGAAAAAATGCAGGTCAGTCAGAATGCTGAACTTCTAAGTGATAGCTCTCCATTATTGTTGCATAGAACAGTGATGCATTGTCTATCCTGAACACAGTTGAATAGTTGGTTTCATGATTAAATATGGAAATGTTCAATTTTTTCAGCTTTTATCTTGATATTTAATGTTCCATGGGCATAACATTTTAACCTATCAATATTATATATATTTCAAAATAATATTTCAATAATAATATATTTCAAAATAATAATTTCAGAGAAATTCAATTGCTCTTTTTAGGATTATTCTCCTCTTTTCAATATAATATGGCATGATATGACATAATTATGACTTAATATGATTTAGTATAACATAATGTGACATGTGATACAATATATGATAAAATCCATTATGAACTTGATATGTTATATAATATATATCCAATAGATATTTATTAAACACTTTAGATATAACAATTTGTCAAACACTTTAGATATGCCAATTATACATTCTACCGAATGAGTTTATATTCTAAAATTTAGGTAACCATAATTATCACCCTTGCTGTTGCTCTTTAGATAATGCAGATCACATTTCAAAGTGATCTTATTTGAACCTCACCACAAACCCATGAGTTTAGTTACTACAAATAACTAACACCCATTTATAAAAGAGGAAACTGAGTCTATTACCCATGATCACTAAGCCATGATGGGAGCTGAGAAGAACCCTTTCTTTCTTTTTTTTTTTTAGTTTTTGCAAGACAAATGGGATTATGTGGCTTGCCCCCCAAGGCCACATAGCTAGGTAATTATTAAGTGTCTAAGGTCAGATTTGAACTCAGGTACTCCTGATTCCAGGGCCAGTGTTCTATCCACTGCTCCACCTAGCTGCCCCAAGAACCTTTTCTTACAAAGCACTTGTAACTTAAAAACAAACAAATCAACAAACCAAATTTCAGCTAATTTAAATAGAATTCTTATTTTTATTTAAAAATCACAACTGTTTAATTTCCAAACAGAATCTTCATTATGTCTAATGCTGAACCCTTGAATGTTTTACCTCTGATATTTGTGCAGATTCCATCAGACAAGTTTATGTTATTTCATATATATTCGAATTTAGAATGCAGATCACATATTTTTTCCTGATCTTTTCCCGCTCCTTCTCCTCATTTCTTCTACTCCCTCCTCCTTCCCCCCACTAAACAACTGAACAAAGTTACTGTTGGAATAAACCATGAGCATCTGAACATGGTTGACATCGATTTTAGATTCTTAAATAGTTGTTCACTACAATTCTGATGAGAACCAGAGCAACAAGAAACAATGCAAAGAGAACCTGGCCTGGAGTGAAAGGGGGCTGGGTGGGAATTCTAGTTCATACCCTTACTGACTCAAAAACCTTGAATTGTTTTACTTTCCCTGCTTTGTAAAATGAAAGGGCTGCCCATGATGATGATGATGATGATGATGATGATGATGATGATGATACACATTTATAGAGCATTTTGAGATTTGCACAATGCTTTCTAATAATTCCTTGATGTGGTATAGAAAGGACTAGAATTAGTATCCAGAAAACATAACCATTCCAAAGACACTTACTAGCTATGTGACCCTGAGCAAATAATTGAATCCCTTGGGGTTTCCATCAGTTTCCTCTTTTATAAAATAAAGGAGTTGGCCTGGATTGCCTCTGGGTCCCTTCCAGGTCTCAGTCTATGACTCTGTGGTGGTTGTTATTCCCCCTTTGTTGAATTGTGTGTAAGGCAAGTAGCATCTATAAATATGGTATCTTGAGGGACCTGCAGTTTCTGGTTAGAGTCACTGAACGGAACCAAAATAAGCATTAGTTACAGCAAGCAAGTCGTTTTCATAAAATGGGCTGCACTGGCCAATGGGGAGCTCTGTTCATCCAATTTAGACCATAATTTCGTGTTGATTTTCCAATAGTTCATTCACAGTCTCTCATTGATTTGAAGGCGAGAGAAGAAGACGTTTTTGAAGTCAGAAATCAGGAAAGTCTTCCAGAGCTTGGAGCCAGTGTGTCCCAGTGGTGTCAAACACTACTCTCTTCTACACAAAAGGCTGCTGTCTGAGGGTTTCATTTGTTTATTTTTTAAAAAGTAAATTTAGATCTTGGAAAAAAAAGAAAAACAGCAGGCTGGCAATTTTCTCTACAATGCAGGTACAGGGGAGGCAGCCTGGGTTGGTTTTGCATTCAGAAAAGTAGAGTTCATATCCCGGTTCTGCCATTGACAACACAATGACTTTGGCTAAGTTAGCCTATCAGGACCCCAGGTTCCTCTTCCATAAAAAAAACTAAAATAAAATCGGACCTGATGACCCCATATAGAACTTTCAACTTCATATCTATGATTTTATTGTCTGGGTGACTTAAGTCATCACTTGACTGCTACTGGGCCTCAGTTTCCTTCTCTGTGACATGGGGGAGTTGTTCTGATCCCCCTTGTTTGTACTTTCAGCTCTAAATCTAAATCACAAGATTTTATGATCTTTGCATATAATAAATATAATGATAGAAAAGACATCGGCAGCAGCAGCAGCATTGTCATGACCATTATTATTTTGCTGACTCATTATAATGTGGTACTGACTCTTGCTTCTGAAATCCCATAACATGTTCAGTAAATGACTTTGAGCACAGTCCCAATAACAGACTGCATCTGCTTTCCAAAGGCCAGCTTCCCGAAGCCCAGGGAAGTTCACTACTCATAGACAGACTGTTCATTTGATGGTGAAGTTTCTTGGTCTTAGTAACCAATAAAGTAAAGAAAAATAAAATCTGAAAAAAGCAAAATAGTGCATGGAAAAACCCGATGATATAATGTCAGGATAAAGAGGTAAGAAATATATTGCTGCTCTTGTTGTGTCCAGTACTTCCTGACCCTATGAACCATACTGTCCATGGGGTCTTCTTGGTAAAAATACTGGAGTGGCCTCAATTCCCTTCTCTAGTGGAGTGACATGAATATATGCTAAGTGACTTTTCCCTAATTCCCCTTAATAACTCATGATGGATCATTCCATTGTTCATGAATTTATCTATTTTTTCCCTGAATTTTTAATGTTCTCTGCTTCTCCGACTTATTGAGATAATTTCTTTTTCGTTCCCTTAACCTTGGGGAAAGGATGACTTGGTGGAGGACTCAATTTGCCAGACATCTTTGGAGTGAGGCTTTTTATCTTTTTTTTTTTTATCAGCAAGATCCTTCTCTTTGAGCACAAGAGGGCACTGGTGAGATACCCGAAGAGATGGGAAATGGATCCATCATCCTTTGATCAGCTCATGTCAATAATAGGAAATTTCTAACTTCACTAAAGACATGAAATATAGGTATGACCTCTAGTTCAATGCTTTCCCTTTCTAGTAGGTTCCTGAGAGGAAAAAGTGTGGCATGGAGTAAGGATAATTTTAAGGCTTAGATTGGGTTTTCTACCCTTATATGACTGACTATGACCAAGTGACTTCACTTCTTTGGGAATTACTTTGTTTTACCACAGTGTTTATCACATAATGGATCCTTAATGAACGTTTGCTTAATTGAATGGATTTGAAGCTGTGAATGAGGGGAAGTTGATAATCTCTGTGTTCCCTTCTGAATCATAGAGGTTAGTTAGCATTTAGAATATATGCTGACTATGGAGAGTGAATATCCCATTTTCCAAGAATTACCTTGCTTCTCCCCCTTATCTATCAAAATCTGCCTCAGATCAACAAGACTCATTTTGAATTTCATCCCATTTAGCTATCCTTCCATGTTGAAACAGGTCTTATAAAACTTCCAATAGGGCTTTTGATGGAATATCACAAAGAGGCCTTGCTCTGGTCTCTGAACCACTGGTTCAATGATCAGGGGTATATAAAAGGAGATGATAAAAAAGTTCCCTAAATGACAATTGAGTTGGAACTTAGCAGATGCATAAAAGGAATGGTTTTCCTACTCTTGAATTTAAGAGTGATAACTGTTTTGAGCCATCTAAAGAGATGTGGATGCAGAGGGGCAGTTGGCTGAAATCTTGTATCCAGGTTGTCATGGACCGCAAATACATGGTTCCTTTTTGTTTGCTCTTAGGTGAATGCATATCTTTAGTATATGTTCAAATGATCTTGGGAAGCTTTTGAAGGTCAGGAGGAAATAGACTATAGCATGGGATTATCCCCTGATATGATGATGATGATGATGATGATGATGATGATGATGATGATGATGGCAGAATCTGTTGAGTTTAGACTTACCAGTCAATGAGGGAGAGGATTTTTGGTAATCTCCCATTGTAAACCCCTTAGTCATGTATGACTAAAAGAATGTTTGCTGACAGGAATGACTGAACATGCTCTAAGAAGAGGAGGGGAAACCTACTCACCTGAAAGATTGACATGACTATGTGGAATGAAAAGTTTTAAAATATAAAGAACTAGTGAAAGAAATCAAAATCATAGAGGAATAGGAAGTAGCATCAAATCCCCATCATTCTGTCTGCGACTGGAAATGTCTCACAGATGCTTTCAGAGAGTCTTGAGTAGATGAGTCTGTATCCAATATTTCATTCAATTATAAAAATTGTTCTTTTTATCCTCATGAGTACATAGAACATTAAACATAAAATAATAATAATGGGAGAATGACTTATCCCATGGGCCATTATTAAAATTAGAATTTTATCTTCTTTTGCTAATTCACTTACTTGTCCCAATGAATACTCCTGCCCAGAGAACCATCTTTAATAACAATGGATTTTAAAATGAGATAAAATCACTAGGCTAAAAAAAAAGGTTTGACCTTATAAATAGTGTTTCACATACGATCTCTCTGTCTCTTCAAAGAGCTGGAAAAGAGGCAATCCCATATAACTTCCTTGAGGTTAAACTTGATCATTATAATTTTACAAGTTTAAGCTCAATTGTTTGTGTTCTTTCCATTTTATATAGTCAGTATTTTTATTTTTTTATTATATATTTATTCTCTGTTCTACTTACTTTACTTTATGCATCATTTTTATAGCATATTCCCTCTTATTCAAATACTTATTTATCTGATTCCTCCATCCAGTCCTTTCTACTCCAAATAGTGTTGCTATGAATATTTTGATATTGTAGGGAAGTCTTTATTTTACATTGATCTCAGAGGGTATACAACTAAAATAACATCTCCAAGACAAAAGATATCAACATTCATTTTGATAATTTGTTCATAATTTCTTATTTGTTTGCAGAATGATTGGAACAAATTCACTTCATCAAAAATATTGACTAACCTATTTTGTCATATTTTGTAATTTTTTCAGAGTTGTTTTGATTTTTGACTTAAATATTTTGAATGTGGTCACTTGATTATTAAAGTTTCCAATTCCTTTTTTGAAAATTTTTATTCATATTCTTTGGCCAACTATCTGTTGATGGATAGCTTTTAGTCTTAATTTTTTGTTGCTCTCTATGTTTTATATATTAGACGTTTATCATTTTTTATGAATTTTCCCCCCTTAGTCCTTCTCTTTCATCTTCAGAACAGCGTTTGAGAGTACCTCACTCTTTATTGATTTTCTTTGGATTGGTTTTATTCATTCAAAAGCATTTCAAAATCCATACATATAAAATTATCTTTAATTTTTATAATCACCTCGATATCACATTTAATTAAAATTAATCCTTTTATGGGGCAGCTAGATGGTGCAGTGGATACAGCACCAGCCCTGGAGTCAGGAGTACCTGGGTTCAAATCCGGCCTCAGACACTTAGTAATTGCCTAGCTGTGTGGCCTTGGGCAAACCACTTAACCCCATTTACCTTGCAAAAAAAAGACTAAATAAAAAAAATTATCCTTTAGCCGTGACTGTGAATGGTACATGATCTAATATTCTAATATTTTTGTGCTATGATCTTCTATAGTAAGATCATATATCTATTGTGCTTTATGGTATAAGGTGGTAGTCTAGTCCTAATTTTTGTCAGTTTTCCCAGCAATTCCTGTAAGGTAGGGAATTCTTTCCTGGGTAATTATCTTTTGGGGTTTATCGAGCATAATGTATTTGCTTTCAAATTTTTCTGATTCTTCATTTCCATCTTTCCCATTGATAACCTTTCTAGGTTTTTAAACAAGTACTGAATAGGTTTTGATTATTATTGATTTATAATATAATTTCAAGTCTGGAAATATTACTCCTTCATTTCTAATTTTCTGGGTTATTTTCTTTGATATTCTAGAATCTAGGTATGCTTTCAAATTAATTTTATGATTATTGCTATTTTTAGCACTATAAACTACTCCTGGATAGTTGGACTTGTATAGCACTAAAGTAAATTAATTTGGTAATATTCTTATTATAATGATTCAGTCCAATCATGAACACTGAATATCTCCATATTTATTAAAGCTAGTATTTCTTTATTTAAGGAGCAGTTTGTACTTTTAACTACATAGGCTTTGGTTACTTGAGTAGATTTACTTCCAGATATTTTATGCATTTTGTAATTATTTCAAAAGATACTTCTCCTTCTAGAATTATCTATAGTATATTGTTCTTGCTTTACATAACTGATATTCCTTTAGTGTCATTCTTAAATATGAATTCTATCTACTGTAACATGAGAAAAGTGAGATTATCTGCAATAATTTGTTGTTTTTAAGTCGTGTTCAGCTCTTTCTGACCCCAATTGGGGTTTTCTTGGCAAAGATACTGGTGTGGTTTCCTCTTACCATCTCAGCTCATTTTACAGATAAGGAAACTGAGGCAAATGGAATTAAATAGGTTGCTCAGGATAATGCAGGTAGTAAAGGGCTGGAGCCAGATTTAAAATCAGGAAGATGAGTCTGACTCCAGACCTGAAAATCTAGCAGCCCTCAAAAGTTATTTATTGATATTTATATAATACTTTAAATTATTCAAAGTTCTTTATATGCATTTTGTCAAAAGAACCCCATCATCTGTTATCCCAACCTTTGACTACCTGCCTATTTGGGCTCTGAATTTCTACCTTGTGTTTTGTTTTCATTTGAGTCTTTAAAGGAGATAAATTTTCTCGGGTTTTTGATATTTTTATAAAGCTCAGAAGCCAAAAATGAAAGAAAAAGATTTTCAGAATTTTATAAACTTTGAAATCATGCTTTTAGAAACTACAAGTCTTCAATGCTTCTTAGTATAGTGCCTGGCCCAAAGGAAATACTTAAGAAAAATGTTACCCTAGTAACAGTGGAAGAGACTAAACAGTTAATAGTTAAATTCAAATGAGAACTAGTGAGCAGGAAGTATATGTATCTTTATCCGATGAGTTCCTTTAAATAATTTCTTAAATTAATAATAATAATATTAATAACAATGATGATGATGATGATGATGATGCTGATGCTGATCTTTTTGTAGCACTTATGTGCCATCTACTGTCCCAGCACTGTGGTCCCATGCTTTGCTGAGCTTCGAGGATGCTTCATGTTAGAAGTCATTTTAGTGACTTAGGTGGTCAAGATAAATTCTAGTACCCTTCTCATTAACCTTTCACATTTTAAACATATTTTTAAGGCGATTTTTCCCCCTGAACAAAATAAAATTCATTTCCAAATGAATGACTCCATATGTCTTTCTAGGGTGATAGGGACTTTTTAGCCTCCTTTTTTAAAGGGGAAAAATGTGGTATACCATGAACCTTTGAGGAGTAGTTCACATTTGTACAGGATGTGGGTAGCGACTCATAGGAAGGAACTTAGTGTTCTATCCATGGGGCTTGGCCCCACCATCAGAATCTTGACTTTTTTTTAAATGGTCATTTAAGAATTACACGTGTTTTAACGTGCTGCTGCCTTGTCCAATAGTTCTTTGAAAGTGTCTCGGAGGTCTCTTGTTCTGTAGATCCCGAAGGGCTCTTTGACAAAGGGGAAAATGGACACCAGGCTCTTAACAAAATACCAGAGTGGAAAAAAAAAAAGGATTTTCAGTCTTGGGGAGGGCCCTTAATGCCCATGAGTAGCCCAGGGGCTCTCATAATTCAAACCTTGCAGAGCATCAAGAATTACCATTACTTCAACTTGGAAATCTCTGTATTATAAGCTGTGTGACCTGGGCAAAGCACTTAGCCTATTTGTGTTTCCATTTCTTCATCTACAAAATGGGGATAATAATAGTGTTTACTTCCCAGAAATATTTTGAGGATTAAAATGAGATAATATAAGGCTTTGTCATAAGTGTGCTAGCTATCATCCTTATCATCATTATTAATATATACACATATTTTAAAAAAGAAAAATCTCCATTATTTAAGGAAACAAATAGCATATTGGAAATAGCACTGGATTTGGATTTGGCATCTGGGTTCAAGTCCTGTCTTTATCCCAGTGCCTATGTGACTTTGGGCAAATCCTCCAACCATGCAAGGGCTCAGTTTCTTCATCTGTCAAAATAAGGGTTTTAGATTAGCTGGCCTATAAGATTCTACCTAACTCTAATGTACCTTCAACCATCTGGCATTTTTCAGTTATTCAGTAGATACTACCTATGATTACTATTAAAATTATTCTAAGGTCTCTTTTTCTTTAAATCTATGTTCCTCTGATCTCAGTTACTGCAACATGAAACATTTGTGTCAGAGATAGATTAAAAATCCAAGATACCAAAGGTTGAAGTTTTGGGAATATTACCCTGGATTAAAAAGTAAGGCTGTTGAATCTCTTTTTCTGCAGTTTTATAAATGATAGATACCTATCTCCACTCAGGTGCCAGCCTTTCAGATAATCCTGTCTATTTTATGTGGTGGGGATTTTATCTTGACATTTTCATTATATTTTAATTAGATTGGGTTATAGTTTGTCATTTAATTTACTGATGTTATGCCATTTTGCTTCACTGACTAATCAAAAATTTTAAAGGAAATAAATATAAATTCTTTCATTAGTTTATTTTTCTAAAAAAAATTAAATGGATCTGCCTTTTCTCTTTTCTCCAGTAGCACACTATATTTGAGGATGAATTTGAGTCATCTTCCCAGGTTTAATTTCCTACTGCTCCCTTGTGGTCACTCAAATGTATTGTCCAGATAGTACCCTGCCCCCTCCCCTTCTAGGTACTATAAAAGTAGGGGAAAAAACAAGAATCTTCATACCTAGTCATCCAGTATCTGCTTGATAATTCAGTCCTTCACATTTGAACACCAATCACCAAAATATGGTATGGCAGAATGTCTTTTTAAAACTTTTTTCCTTTTTGTTTTACTGAATATTCTTTTATTTTGCTGTTTGATTCATGGAACAAAAAGAAGGAAAAAAGAAAAGAAAATTCTCTACTGCACAAAACTCATCGATATCTTCTTATTAAATTATTATTATTTCTTATTATTAAAAATATCCAATCAGCATTCATTCTGTACAGTTAGCATAAGGCCAGAGTTGAAATGCTTCTGGCTAATCTGGAGGTAGAATAATGTAATTCCCAGCTTGTTTTCTCACTCAAGTCGTGGGAATGTAAGTGGCGTCTGCCTAAGTCTAGTCACTATAATTTAAAACAGTTCCATTTTTTGAAAAGGCCCTATCTGTATAATATGAGCAAAGTCAAATGGCACTGAAAAATCCAGCTGTTCTGCTTCTCTGTGGGGAAGAACTGGAAATAAGGGACTCCCCAACTTTGCACCCACTTTAGGTGTCTATTGGTGAATTGGAATTCCAGATTGAACTACATGATGTCAATCATCTGACAAATTTTTATTTAACAGCATTATGCACAAGGCAATGTTATCAATTTTGTTTTGTACCCTGCCGATACCAAAAAAAAAAAACCCAGACCAAATGCCAAAAATATGGTTCTTGCCTTCAAGTAGCTTACATTCTAATGGGTAGGACATACTTATACACTTTAATTAAACTTGGATCTTGACATGAATTGTTATGGCTTTATCTATACAAAAATAGGTGGTTGGGGAAAAATTTTGAGCAGAGATTGGTCACACAGATGGTTGTTATCACATAGAATGAGGGCAGCCTTAGGCCAATTGTTTGGCAAAATCAAAATCAAGTTACAGTTCATATTGTGATGTCAGCAATAGATGTTAGAAGAAAAGAAAAGACAATAATGAAACACCTAAATTGTATTGATCAGAGCAATTCTGGACCAAACCAAATGTTTAGGTCAGATTCTGTGGGAGGGGGCAACTTGGTAATGGTAAGAATGTTAGAAATGGAAGCTGGAACCCTTAGGTGAAATTCTACTCTGTTCTGTAGCCTTTTCTAAGGTTGGATAAGTCCCTTGATCTTTGGGTCTTAGTTTACATATATGTAAAAGTAAAGGAATGGTCTAGATGACTCTAACACTCTCTGGGGCAAGTTCAATACCTCCCAAAGGTGTCTAGCCTCTCAGAAGAAAACACCCAGAGGTTCGTGGCTCAATCCTGCCTTAATATTAATCCAAACTATTGAGTGACTCCTGGAGCACTTACATGCCTCTTTAGAGTCAGGAATACCTGGGTTCAATACCCCATCTCTGACAAATTCTTTGTGTACAAAGACAAATGAGTTAATGTCAATGACCCTCAAAATTTTATTTAATTCTATAAATTGTAGATGAGTTATATCTGCACTAGTGGAAGGAGTTTCCCTACAGGGACTTCTTGACATGGATAAAATATTAGATCTGAATCACATATCCCTCAAAAAAGCACTTTAGTGATAACATTCTTGAAAAATATTGTTCTCTGGGTAGCAGGGATCACCTGAGGTTTCAGTGATCAAAGATGGTTTGAAGAGAAAGCTAGGGTCCATTAAATCTAGAGACAACCTGGTAGCTTAATGAATAGAGCACTGAACTGAGTCAGGAAAACCTGAATTCAAATTTAGCCTCAGATTATTTCTAACTATGTGATCTTGGACAAGTTAGTTAACCTTTGCTTGAAATGGAGACAATGTTAGCACCAACCTCCCATTTGTGAGGATCAAATGAGATCACATTTGTAAAGGACTTAATTAACACAGAGCACTTAATAAATGGATGTTCTTTCCTTCTGTACTCTAGCAAAGAAAACCAGGGGAAATGTGCAGGGAAAATACCAAAAAATATGGATGGAGAAACCTTTAAATAAATGTCTAAGGAAACATCTTTTAGAATGAGAGGAGAGGTCCTAGAGACTCAGGGTACAAGCTCCCCTTCCAGTGACTGATTAGAGCTCACTATATGGCTAGGGAAGCTACCTACAAAGGAGGGAGCCGGAGGGAGGGAGCAGGTCACAGTGTAGCTCTGAGTGTGATGGACCAGACACATGGACTCACAGGGCCATTTGATGGCACTCCAGGTCAAGTCCTCTTGATAACTTGGTGCTAAAGGAATACTGCTGTGAGCCTTCTCTTTATTTTGTCATTGTGGTGTCAAACTCCACTGTCCTGTCTAATGCCAATGAAAACAAAGATTGACCATTACTCCTGGACTTTCTCAAATTTCTCATAATTGTATAATGTCACCAAAAGTCTTGTTCTCTCTCTCTTTTTCATATAATGAACAGCAGTAAATACATTTAGAAAACCCCAGGGAAGGAAACAAGTATTTACTAAGCATCTATTCTGCTGGACTGGGTTAAGTGCTCTTCAAAAATATTATTTCATGTGCTCTCTTCTGCAACACATATATTAAAATTGGAATGATTCAGACAAGATTACCATGGCCCCTGTCCAAGGATGACATGCAAATTCAAGAACAATATTTCATTTGATCCTCATGATTACCACCAGAAGGCTGGTGATGTTATCCCCAGTTTACACATAAAGAAACAGAGACAGGCATTATATGACTTACCCAGGGTCACAAAGTCAGAAAAATGTTTGAGGTTTTCCTGACTCCAGCCCCAGGTCTGTATCTATGGCTCCACCTAACAATCTCAGGAAGGAGAAGAAATCTGTGCAATCATAGATCTTCAGAGATGGAAAGGATCTGAACTAACATGTTTGCCAAAGCTATCATGTTATATATGAGAAACTTAAGGAGAGATGAAATCATTTGCTAAAGGTCATATAGACAGCAGATGTCCAAACTGGAATTCAAGCCCAATTCTCCTGACTCCAAATCCCAGGGGAGGGAAGATAGTAACAGTAGATCTAAGGATCAGGAAAAGGAGTGGTAGTGGTATCTAAGAGTTGGCAGGTTATAGAGAGAAGTTGAAAAGTTCCATGAGGTTCCAAGTGGCACCAAAGCTTGTCTGAGAATTTGAGATTTATTTCTGTGTATACACTAAGACTTCTGGTTCTTTTAGAAATGAAGCCAAGCACTGGTGTCTTTGAAACATTACCTTTTCTTTTCAAAAGCTCCTAGAACATTAGTGCAAATGCATCTGGCTTTTTTCTAAATGAAAATTCACAAATGAGCTCATAGGCAGTTGGGCAAGATGGTGGTGAATGAACAGCTCTCTGTTTTTGAATCTCAAACCGGCACAAGGATAGAAAATACTTGGGGAAATATTCAGATCTTCACTCTCAAATCATGCCTGTCACAATCTGACTCTAAACCATCCTCAGTCTTCCCTATCAGAATCCTTCCATATTTCCTTCCTTTGGAAATGGATTTATTTCCAGAATAGACTAGAGGTGAAACCTGGAGTTTTTATTTTCATAATGAAATAAGATCTCATGAACTATGGCATACATATAGATCAGGAGTCAACCGGACATAAGACCTTTCCTAATCTACCGATTTCATACACTTCATACTCATTGTGGATACTACTCCCAATTTCAGGTCTCTAAGAAGATGATTCCTTAGGGCTAAGGTTTACCTTGTAAGTGGATAGTTCAACTACCATTCCACATGAGCCCCCACCAGTATATTTTTTTCTTAACAGTCAGCCAGGAAACACAATAAATTCTTAGCAAAAGTATTTATTAAGATGACTTAAAAGTGGCAACTACAAGGTATCTCTCCACAAATATTGGACACATACTCCCCCAGATTTGCACACCCTTCATGGAAAATATAAACATGAATTTAGGATTACAATAGTATAAAGAAGTAAATGTAGCCAGTGCCATGGTCTTGGGAGCTCATGGCCTTGATATGTAAAGTTGTCACAAGGTTCCACCCTGAGTAAAGCTTTTTTTGTTAAGTGATTTGTTCACCTGTCTCTCAGGGCTTGTTTCTATTTAATTCTCAATTCCCAATACTAACTCTCATAAGTTCATAGCTGACTTTTTTTTCCTGCTGCCAGAGTCACTATTTGAAGTTGTTTTCTTCCTTGAGTGACCGCTTCTCTGGACCCATGATTGTCTCCAGTGTGTATCTCTACTGCATCCTTGGGGCAGTGTTTCCTAATTGTAGAGTAACTTTGATGCAACATGGCCATTGGGAAAGAGAGGGGAGGAAAAAGTAATCCCTTCTATCCAAGAAGAATTCCCTTTTAGGGGTCAAGTTCTTCTTTCTGGCTCCCAGATTAGAACTGTCCACAGAGCCAGTAATTCCGATGCTATTTTTTCCCAGTTGCCCTTTGCAATTTTATTTCTCCTATTAGATTGTAAAATCCTTGAAAGTAGGGCCATCTTATTTTCTTTTTGTTTTATATGTGTGTGTGTGAAAAGATATTTGCTGTATATGTTTTATATCTATCTATCATCTATCTATCTATCATCTATCTATCTATCTATCTATCTATCTATCTATCTATCTATCTATCTATCTATATCTCCTAAATATTCTCTGTCTCTCTGTCTCTGTCTCTATCTTGGTCTCTATTTCTCTCTCTTTTTATATTAGGGGCCCTCATAAGTTCTCTACTCAATCATAATGCCCTTTCTGATTCACTCAGATAAAATCTTTTCTTCTTTCTTTTCTTCTTTCTTTCTTCTTCTTCTATATAACATGAATTTTTTTCAACTGATCTCTCTACATGTCTAAGCCAACTTAATGTTATTATACTATAGCTTATTTTTATGCTATATGTTATGTAATTAACATTATTATATACTAACATTTTATAATTTAACATTATATATAATCCTCTTCATAGTAGGAGTATTAGTTATACTATAGCACATTTTTATGCAATTAACATTATTATGTAATTAACATTATTAAATTTAATTATTAAATTAAATTTAAAATTTAACATTATTAAATATAATTCTCTTTATAGTAGGAGCATTAGTCAATTTAGGTAAAAATTATTAAAACATTCCATTGTACTCTGTTACTATGAAAAGCATTTATTAGGCACCTACCATTTGCCAATTATTGGACTAGACCTTGATAGATGGCACAAACATGGAAGGGATGGGAGAGAAACAAAGAAAAGTAAAAGAGCCCTTCTCTCAAAGAGTTTGCATTTTATGGAAGAAATAAATAATTTCTACAAATATGAGTCAATATAAAATACATACCAAATAAATATGTGTGTGTGTGTGTGTGTGTGTGTGTGTGTGTGTGTGTGTGTATGTTTACACAACCAGCAATTCAGGATAAAGAAATGCCTCAAGAAGGCGATAGGACTAGAACTAATCTAAAATGGAAGTTAGGAATCCCAAAGGACACAGGGGTGGAGGGGGAACATTCATTCTAGACATGATCTAGTCTGCATTATTGCCTAGAATCCGGAGAGGAATCATCTTGGTTAAGGAAGAGTAGGAAGGTCATTTTAGCTGGCCCATAGGATGCAGCTAATACCCTGTGGGGTAATAAGAACAAACAGGTACGTTGGAGTCATTTTGTAAAAGGCTTTAAATGCCAAAATGAGGAGTTTATATTTGGCATTAAAGGCGATATCACCATTGACTTAATCCGACACAATTTATTTGTGTTACTGATGCCTTAATTGATTATACTTTTTAATCCACTAAAGATCTCTAATTATCAAGGATGCTTCTTAACACCGCAATGCAATAATTCAATTAAGCAATAAGCATTAATTAAACACTTGAGCAAGGAAGTGGGGATACTGAATCAAAAATGAAATCACCCCTGCACTCAAGAAGCTTAAATTCCACTATATGTATATGCAAGTATATACAAATATAGAGAATAGAGTCAAGGCAAATTTTTTGCCAAGACTCTGGGGCAGCAACAGCAGAGGTGGTAAAATAAAGTAAGGTTTTATGTAGAAGGGATTTTTGGAACTGAGTTTTAAAGTTAACTTGGAATTCTAAGCTTTAGAAGAGAAGAAAGAACATTCTGGGCATATGGGATCACTTGGACACTTGGGCAAAGGCATGGAGATTGGAGGTGGATCCTCAGTTTTGTAGGAATATGGAATATATGAAACAGAATAGCCATAGAAAACCATATAAATTTGGTGACACAAGCAGGTTATGATGCAAAACAGATGGATTTTTTTTTATCCTAAAGGAAATAAGGAGCCATTGGAGTTCACTGAGCAGCAGAGTGACATGCTCACACATGTGCTTTAGAAATTTAACTTTGGGGGTGGCTAGGTGGTGCAGTGGATAAAGCATCAACCCTGGAGTCAGGATTACCTGGGTTCAAATCCTGCCTCAGATACTTAATAATTACCTAGCTGTGTGGCCTTGGGCAAGCCACTTAACCCCATTGCCTTGCAAAATCCTAAAAAAAAAAAAAGAAATTTAACTTTGGCAATTGTGTGGAGAATAAATTGAATAGGAGGGATTTGAGACTGTGAGAGCAGTTTGGAGGCTCTGACCATGGTCTCAGAAGGGATGAGGGCTTGAAATAGGTTGAGCTATAAGTATAATTCTTTTAAAACTTTCCTTGTTGACTTGGGTTTTAACATTCATTCTTTTTATAGTATTACCTCCCCTTCATATCCTTTTTCCTTCCTTTCTGTGGTTGTACAAATTATTTTTTTTCTTTTCATATTTCCTAGTTCTGATGTATTATATGGTGAGAAGTATGGTGAGTCTCCAATCTTTGGTGAGTTCAAGGTCTGACTTCAACTAGGTGACCTTGGTTAAATTATCTCTTTGAGTCTCAGTGGTAAATTGGGGGATAATAATTCAGGAACTACTTGCCTCATTGAATTGGGAAAGAAATTCTCTGAAAACTGCTATATATAGAGAAGGTGTTATATCCTGCAAACTTTACAATGACATTAATATTTAAATATGTAAAATATGTCTCATTGCATAGCACAGACACTAAAAATCCAAGAATTTCAGAGTTTGAGAGGGAAACGCAGACCCCATTTAATCAAACCCATTCTTCAACATGTATCTCCTCTATAGCCAACCCAACAAGGCACCATCCAGCTCATATTTGGGAACCTCCATCAACCAGAACATTCCCTTCTCCAGGATGCCCATTCACTTGTGGACAGTTAGAATTTTTTTCTAATACCTAGATAACGTAGGGAAAGTTTCCCACCAAAGATAGTTGTCATTTCTCTCTGCTTTCATAATGGCCCAAGTCTTCTGAAAAAAAGAGAATTTGATTGAACAAAATAGGATTTACCAAGTACCTGATAGGAAGTATAGAGAAAACCAACACCTTCCCAGCCCTCAATGAGTTCCAATCTATTGGAGAATAAATAAAGACAAATTATATGCAAAATTGTGGCAGAGTTCCTTTCGAAGGAGAATACTAATACCTGGGGAGGGGATAGTTTAGGAAATGCTTTGTGTGAGAGTTAGACTTGAGCTGATCCCCAAAAGGAATTCATGATCCTGAGAGGTGGAAGAAAGAAGGGAACCTTTTAGGCATGGGGAGGAGGGTGTTGGGAAGAACTGGGGGGGAGATTCAATGTTCTCTATTATTTCTAATGGAGAAAGTTACTAGTCATATATCAACTTGCTAAAGAAAGGAAAAGACTGAATTGATGACTAATCTCATTTGATCCTCACAATGACCCTGGGAAATATTGTTCTTACAACCCCCATTTACAGACTGAGACAGGTTAAACAACTTGCTTGGGCTAGTGAGTAACTGAGACAGGATTTGAATTCAGAGTCATCCTGTCTCTGGGCAGCTAAGTGGTGAAGTTGATAGAGTGCCAGGAGTGGAGTCAGTCCTCAGACACTTACTAGCTGCGTAACCCTTGTTTGCCTCAGTTTCCCCATCTGTAAAATAAACTATAGAAGGAAATGGTAAGGATTTGCAGTATTTTTGCCAGGAAGGGGTAATGAACAGTTGGACATGAGTGAATAACCATTTCCTGACTCTAAGTATAGTGCTATCCATTGTGCCTTTTAATGAATTATTTTTTAATAGTCTTGAAAACCACATGTTCCCCAACTTTCTAGGAGAATTCAGGCAACGAACATACATACATGTGTGTTTATTGCCTGAACTCTCCAGAGGATGGTCCACTTCTTTCCCTTACTTTGCATATAGTGACACAGAATATGAGTCAAAGGCCTCTAGGGTCCAGCAAAGACAAAGTGAACTTGCATCATCAGTATGTTCTTAAACTGTATGGGCTAAATCCTCTCCCAGCTAAGGGTTCTTTTTTTTTCATTTTTGCAAGGGAATAGAATTAAGTGATTAGCCCAAGGTCACACAGCTAAGTAAATATTAAGTGTCTGAGGCTAAATTTGAACTCAGATTCTCCTGATTTCAGGGTTGGTGCTCTTACTACTTTACCACCTAGGTGCCCCTCAGCTAAGGATTCTCAGTAAGGAAAGATTTCCCTTTACCTTTGTAGGAGCTACAGTTGGGAGTTTATCTACAATTGGAGATTATGTAGTCCAATCTTTTTATATTACAGATTAGGAAATGGAAGTTTAGTGAATGGTCCCAAGGTAAGTAGCCAAGCTCAGATTTGAACTCAGGTCCTCAGACTCAAAAAATCTAATGGCCTCCTCCCTACTCCTCAACTCTGCTTTTTTTTTCTTTTTTTTAGGTTTTTGCAAGGCAAATGGGGTTAAGTGGCTTGCCCAAGGCCACACAGGTAGGTAATGATTAAGTATCTGAGGCTGGCTTTGAACTCAGGTCCTCCTGACTCCAGGGCCAGTGCTCTATCCACTGCCACCTAGTCGCTCCGACCATGCTTTTTTCTTTTGTTAAACTTAGGAACAGAGAGTCTCCTTTGACGACTACTTTCAGAGTGAGAAAATGTGCTTGCTGAAATCCTTCCTCCCCAACTTTAGGCCTCTCCTCTTGTCCTTGTCAAGCCTGAAGGTCATTAGACATGTTTGTCAGCCAGGCCCATTTGAAATTCTTCTCTCATACTCTTATTTTGGCTACGTTAGTCCCATGGCTTTCCACGGGCCAGTCCTCCAGAGCCGACTTGGGTACATGATGGCTTGTTGTGTTTGGCAGTCTCTGAGAACACGTGAGCCATTGTCTGCAGGTGATTCATGGTGAGGAAATTAGTTCTGAACCCTGCCCATGATTGTGGTTGATTAAAGTCCAAGAGTCCCTGCAGCCTGTTCACTCGCACTCTGTGTCAACTGAAGAATTTCTTTAATAAAAGGAGCCGAAAGCCAATGTGTTCAGAGCGAGGAATTTACGTGAACATACATTTGCATCTTTTGAAAGGCCCAGCCAAGGCAGCCCAATTTTCTTGAAGGTTTTTCTCCCCTAAACACTTGGCATGAAAGTCGTTCTCCAAGTGTCTGACCGAATGAATCACATTTAACAAATAAATATCTGTCAAAGGGTGCGCTTATTTCGGGCCCTGTCGTTAGAAGGTAAAATAAAACTGTAAATAGCATACATCTGCAGACGAGTGCTAGGGAAACCTCAGCCTCGTTCTCCAGTTACTTGTCCTTGTGTGAGGTTCTTCCAATTGGTGGCATGATTCTCCCGCCATGCTGTGTCTCCTGACCAAAATGATCTGAACAAAATGAGAAGAAAAACAAGAGTCCCCTGAAACTCATCGAGTTGGGGGGGTGTTTGTGAATAAAACCCAAAATGAGAGATGGAGGGAGGGAGAGGGGCCAAGGCATCCTTTTTTTTTAAATGTGGGGTTCCACAGAGACCTGAAGGACCACCCATTTTCTCAAAGGAAACATCAAAACAGTAGATATTAGAAGAAGAGGGTGACTTCTAAGATGGCTCACAGATTTAGGGATGGGGACTTAGAAGTCATCTGATCCCAAATGTAGATTTGACAGATGCAGAAATAAAGCCTGGCTTGCCTAAATTGTTTAGTAAGTACCTGCAGAATTGAGCTTTGAACTCAGGTCTTGGAATTCCACAATGCTGTATATTTTCCATTTATATTGCTTTCATTAACCAGCCTAAATCCTCAGGAGAAGTCACGTATGCAACTCAAGGTTACAAAACTGGGTGGCGGTGTCCAGAACAATTTCCTACCTATGTGCTCAACTCTGAAGACAATGAAATAAATGAAACTATAAAGGATCTTTATTGTTTCATCAGCTTTGCTTGGTGGGAATCAAAAAACCAGTGTGGAGCACATATCACTTCTTTATTTGCTCCTTAGGAAAATGATGTTTTGCAGAAACTGCTACTCACAATCAGAAGAATCAACTATTTGCCCAACCTAAAAGAGCCACAGCATACTCAGTGCTTGCAACACTTGGATGCACCTGGAGGAGTTTGTCTCCTAAGGCAACATCAAAGTCTTAGGATTTATGGGGCAGGAGTGGATAGAGCACTGGCCTAGAGTTGGGAGGACCTGAGTTCAAATTCGACCTCAGACTTTTAATAATTGCCTAGCTGTATGACTCCGGGCAAGTCACTTAAACCTATTGCCTTAAATAAATTTTAAAAAGAGTCTTAGAATTTAGGGTGGCTAAGTGTTTCAATAGAAGTAATGTTGGGGAGGTCTTGGAGACCCGAGTTCAAATTGTCACTCAAAGCCTTCATGCGTTGTATGGCCCTGGGCAGGATCAAGTGAGATAATCGTAAAGTCCTTAGGACAGCGTCACTTACATAGTAGGATTTGTAGAAACGATGGCTATTATAAATAATAACAATAACTCATTTAAAAAGGTTTAATACTTATTTCATTCATCTACCTGTCTATTCTATCTGTCTATGCATCTATGCATGTCTATCATCTATCTATCATCTAGTCAACCTTCTCTCCATCTATCTATCTATATCTATCTATTTATCTGTTTATCCATCTACCAACCCAGCCACCCCCATTCATTCATCCATCCATCCATCCATCCATCTTAGAGAAAATCTATTCTTTGAGTGTTTTAAGGTTGTTTACAACACCCTTCAGAGCCTTAAAAACATCTTAGTGAGCTAGGCATGTTTAGGATCTGCACTCAAGCGATTAGAAACAGAGGCCTGGATAGGTTAAATCATTGGCTCAGGCTTGGGCAGCCAGTATGACCGGTCATTATAGTTACTGATAGATTAATAGATCTTTTTAGGTTCATGGACATCGCTTTAGCTCTGTCAATAGAACTGCTGGTTCTATTTGTTTTCATTCTTTCTTGGTTTAGATCAATTTGCCAAAATTTCTATGAATTTTTCTTATCTATTATTTCTTATGGCCCATTATAATTCCTACACTAAATTTGACATTAATAGAATGAGATCTTGGGCAGCTAGGAGGTGCAAAGGATAGAGCATTGAGCTTGGAACCAGGAAGACTCATCTTCATGAGTTTAAATCAAGCCTCAAATTCAGAATTGAGGAAAGTGAGTCCCAGAGAGGCTATGTAACTGGCCCTAGGTCTCACCAGGAGAAAGAAGTAGACTTAGAATCTTAATTCAGGTTTTCTGGATTCCAGTTCCACCACTTTTGGAGCAAAATTTGGTACATGATTAGATGAGGAGACCCTTTGTATTTCTCCTTTCCAGTTAATTTTAATTTAGTTTTTTTTGTATTTACAAGTTTTGGATTTACTTATAGGTAAGTGTCTGTGTGTGTGTGTGTGTGTGTGTGTGTGTTCACATACACATATTTGTATGTATAGATATTTATTCCTTCCAAAAGAGTGATACCAACATTGACCATCCAATCCAAATCTGTACTGATTTTGGCCTTGAAATTGGGACCTGGCAATGCCAGTATCTTTCTTCTCCTCTGCCTATTCTCAGTGAGCTGGCTGTGCCCACAGCTCAGGTGGAAAAAGGAGACCAGCCCCAATCTGGGGAGGTGTGGTTTCCTGCTTTCCTTGCAATGCCTGGTTACAGGATAATAGAAATGTCAATCTTTGGTAACGTTATTCCTACATCTCTCCCAAGCACCATATTTACTAGAAAATGAAAATGAGAGTACGCTGACAGGCTTTGTGTATAGAGACACAGGGAAAAGATTTTAATTTAGGCCCAGTATACTTTAATTGACAACAACAGCCATTAAGTTAAATAGTTTGGGGTGGTTCCCTTAAAAAAAGAATAATTTAGTTTCTCTTTATTTTTTTTTTCCTTCAAATTTCTGACATTGTGTTAAGGTAAAGAAGAGGAAATCCCATAGAATGAAAATTAATTCTAGCTTGAAGTAGGTAGTTGGATTACATAAGACAAGGCAGGAAAGGATCTATTTTTTATCCCTAAAGTCTAAAGAGCTACGTTATTTTAACTTTGTATAAAGCCAGAATTGTAATATATGAATTTGAGCCCCTGACTTCCTTTCAAAGAGGACTGTCTTGATTTCTGAAATCAAGGTTAAGCTACACATGGGAGAGAAAAGAGGGCGGGTCAGAAGGAAGAATAACTTTCCCCCAAAGGGAAGTCTTAGGTTTTAATATCACCATTTATATAATTCTTGGATGTTTTCGAAGCATGGTCATTGTATTTCTTCCCTGGGATCTAAATCACCATCCTAAGATGCAGTTAGCACTGGCTTTTTTATAGTCATGGAAACCTGAACTAACTTGCTGATGGTCATATAGTTAATGTTGGCTCACTCATCATCCCGTGAAAAAGGTCATGCCCAGAAAGTTATTCTTCTTAACAGAACAAATGAGAGAACAATTACAGATCCGTTTGGAGGCCGAGGCCCACAATTTCACTTTAGTTAAAAAAAAACCACAAGTTCAGAAAAGAACTCTTGACAGGAAAATAAAAAGCACATTTTTTTATTTGCATTGGAAAGGAACCATCTTTCTAATAATGATATTTTGCTGGTGATGGAGTGGCTACCAGTTAAGGAATACCACAGTTTCTAAAGGCTTTAGGTTGAAGGTCACCCAAAGGACAATGGAGGGTCCATGGTGGTCAGGAAAAGGCTATATAGTATATGAGGGGTTCAGGAGGCCAATGGAGACTTATTCTGTCTAAAAGATGGCATCGGTGATATATGGGACCAAACAAGGAATAGTAAAAGTAAGGAAGAATTGATAAACAACCCTCGACACACTCAGCAGGAAGCTTTGCAGTAGCGAGAGATCAAAAAGAAGGTTGAACTTGGATCCAGTGGAGATGCCAGTCCACAGAAGCCTGGAAAGAGGGCATGAAACAGGATAAGCATGCAGGGATGGGCTGCAATCAGGAATTTTGGAGGCAACACCTACATTAAGAAGACCAATCAGTAAGCACTTATTAATTAGTCCATTCAGAATATTTCATAGGGTTATTGTGAGGTTAAATGATAATACCCAGCTTTTATATAATATCCACTATATACAGAATGTACAATTATTTTCTCATTTGGTCCTCATCAAGTATGATTATTATCTGCATTTTACAGGTGAGGAAACTAAGGCAAACAGAATTAATTGATTTGCCTAAGGTCACAAAGTTAGTAAGTGTTTGAGGTTGGATTTGAACTTAGATCTTTCTGACTGAGTCCAGTGCTGCCAACCGAGCTTCATATAGTGCTTGGAACAGAGTTAAGCACCTTATTTAGGAAATCCTTATTCTATTCCCCTCATTAAATGCCATCTTCATGAGTTCAAATCTAGCCTCAAATTCAGAATTGAGGAAACTGAGTCCCAGAGAGGCTATGTGCCTGGCTTGAGGTCTCACCTGGAGAAAGAAGTAGACTTAGAATCTTAATTCAAATTTCTGGATTTCAGTTCCACCACTTTTTGAACAAAATTTGGTACACGATTAGATAAGGAGGAATACAAAAATGAATATGAAATAAGCTCCACCCATGAGGGTCTTATATTCTTTGTGGGAGAGTCAAGATGTATATAAAAAGTCTGCAGCTAGAAGATGCTGTGTAAGCAAGGTTCTGAATTAAAAATGAATGAAAAAATTAAGCATCAACTATACGATTAGCCTTTAGGTTGTGGAGATAAAAGATAAAACTGAGGCTGTACCTGCTTCTCAGAACTTACAACTTCATTGAGTAGCTTACATTCTAATGGGATAAAAGGAGAGACTAAGGCAGAGATACGGCAATTGGAATAGTAGTGCCTATGTGGGGAGGTTCTATAGTTTATCAAAAAAGTTGGAAAGTCGAGCATTTTTCTGGGAGCTGGCTCTTGTCAACACATAAGCCACATACACAATTATGCTCCTTATTTAAGGGAAAAAAAAAACTTTTTGGGAGAAATCTCCAAATCACATGGTAGACCCATGGTTGGTGGTTTCAAACTTGAATTAATTAATTGTAAAAATTCATTTCCTTGCTTCTGTAGATCTTATAAAAATAAAGATATAATCTCAAACAGACATGTATGTCTCCTCAAACATTCAGTTGACTAATTCCTCAAATCCTCAAGTTGAAGGAATAAAGAAGACCTTTCATCTAGTTCAAACTGCATATGACTGCAAGAATTCTGTGAGCAGCATCCCCGACAAGTGTCTGTCAATCAGATGCCCTAGGATGTTGATCATGGTCTCTGTGACTTTTGTTCCCATAACATCCATTTATGGTTATCCCTCCCCTCTGTAATATAATGCATTTTTTTTTTTTGTGGACAGTGGCCATCTTGCTTGTTTGCCTTTATATCGTTCAGTCAGACAACTAAAATTTATTAGGCACCTTAGGATTTTTGCTAAGAGCTGGGGAAATAAAGGAAAACCTGCTTTCAAGTAACTCACTGTCTAATGGGGTTGGATGGCATATATATGGCTATGCACAATCAAGATAAAAAATGGTGAATTAAGTATACTCTCAGAGGGAAGGCACCAAGATTAAGGGGCACTGGGGAAGGTTTCTTGCAGAAGGTAGGATTTTAGTTGAGATCTGAAGGAAGCTAGGAAAGCTAGGAGTTAAAGATGAGGCTGGAGACTTCATGGCATGGGGATCAGCTAATGAAAAACTCTCAGAGTTGGGAGACAGTGTGTCTTATGTGAGGAACAAGAGAGGCCAACTTCATTGGACTATAGAGAATATTGAGAGGAACAAGCTATGGACCTAGGCATGGGAACCAATCAAAAATGGCATATGACAGGACTTGGGAATCTGTATTATTAACTCTGGCTTGGGTCATGGACAAAGAAGACTCTCTGATCTTAGTTGGAACACAGTCCATTCTAAAGCAGCAATGATATAATTTTGGACTGGATGAATTGGGATAAGGGCGAAATGTTTGAATATCATATCTTTGGATAGAGGAAGCAAAGATAGAGAGCTAGATATGGTGTTCATCATTTAGTCTTTCATTAAACATTTAGTAAGAGACTGCTAAAACGTATTCTTTGGTTTGTGCTGACATAAAAAGAAACAGAAAACCACTATTGTTGCTCTGGAGGAACAGACATTCTAACAGGGAAGCCAGTATGCACATATACAGAATATGCAGAATAAATGGAGGTTCATCTCAGAGGTTCAGCCCTCAGAGAAGGGAGAGGAAATCAGGGAAGAAGAGAAAATCCAAGTTCAAATTTGATCTCTGAATTCTACATCTGACTCAGCTATATGACATTAGGTAAATCACTCAATTTTTTGGATATTTTCTTTCAACTTCTTCATCTGTAAAATAAGGTTCATAAAACATATAGCATATACTGCCAAGGCTTTGAGTCTCAATGAAATCATGTCTATAAAGCATTTTCAAACTTAAAACATAATAAATGATGGATTATTATTGTGGAATCAAAACTATTATCAATTATAGTTTTAGCAGCAATGTATTTGAAAATATATTTTGTATTTTTGTATTTATTATTTCCTAAACACAGACATTCACATTTGTATACAAAATAGTAATAGTATACTATTAGTATATCACATGCCTGAGAAAAATGTCCAGGTGGTATGTGAAAAAGTATCATTTTTCCATTGTCAAGATTTTCCTAGTCTATTCATTTACTTAAAAAAATAAACAAAACCCAAAAGTTCTCATATTTTGTTTCCAGAAGTGAGCACCCCCCCACTTGCTCACTAGCCTAGTGTCCTTCAGACATTCTGAGGTTTGCAAAAGTCACATATACCAGTCATGCCGAGCTTCTATCATCAGTAGAAGGTAACCCAAACCTTGTCTACTGAGATTAGATCAAGGTTTCTATTTTTTTGTTTGTTTTAAACTATTTGACTTGAACTCAGGATCAGATTTGGATCAAGCAGATCTTCTAATACTTTGGTGACATTGTTCTAAAGGAATCTCTGTAACTGATAAAAGGAAATCTGAATGATCTTGACCGTTGAATCAGTGATATAACCTACAGCCTTCCCATCCTCACACTCTGCCACAGTAGGAAATTGCTACAAATTGACTAATTTTACATCAAATAAATGATAAGAAAAAAACCCTATAATCAGAGGTTAAATATTCGACAGATCTAAAAGTACAAACATGTGGTGTAAATTTTCTAGGCCTAACTTCATCTTGGGAAAATTTCTTTCATTAAGTTAAATCTTGTTTCTGCAACTGAGATGATTAGGTTGTTGAAATCAGTGTTGAATAATGTCTTTCCAAAAGTCTTGCCCATCAACCCTTGCTCCCCACACCCCTGCCCTTTCCAAGATCCAATGATCTGAGGCCTTGTTTTGCACTTTGTCTAGGACTGGTGGTTAGATCTGATGCTGTGGTCTAATTACAATTTGTTCTCTTGTCTCAGACAAAAACTCTCCAGTCGCTCAAGGCTTGGTCACATCATCAGTTAATATATATTTCTTAGGTACTTACTATCTTCCAGACACTGTTAAGCATTGGGGACATAAAAAGAAGCAAAAGACATTCCCTGCCCTCAAGAAGCTTACAATCTAATGGACAAAATTACATGCAAACAAATATGAGCAAAGCAAGAGAGGCAGAGGGAAAATAGGAAATAATTAACAGGAAGGCAATGTATTAAGAAGAATTGGGGGAAAATTTCCTGGAGAATAGGGGCAGGGAACCTCCTGCCCAAGGGGCCATCCATATTAGTCTGGTATTGCCAAGGCAATTGCAGGCAGGACTCAAAATTCAATAAATTTAGTAACTTTTAAGGGATAAATTAATCAAATGTTTGACCAAATATAACCCACAAATGATGCTATATCCAAATGACCCTTGGCAGGAAAATAGTTCCCCACCTCTGCTGCAGAAGGTGAGGTTTTAGTTATAACTAGCTAAGGAAGTCAGGGAGGCCAATAGGTTGAGTTGAAAAGGGCAGAGTCTTCTAGGCATAGTACAATCAGAGAAAAGTGGCCAGAGCTGAGAGATGGAATGTTTTATTTGTTGAATAGTCAGGAGGTCAATGTCACTGGATCAGAAAGCCCATAAAGGGTATGAGGTATAAGAAAACTGAAAAGGTAATAAATAGGGAGCCAGGTTGTGAAAGGAGCTTTGAATGCCAAGATTTTACTGAATGAAAGTATTTTGTATTTGATTTTTGAGGCAATAGAAAACAACAGGAGTTTATAAGTAGGGAGATGGCATAGTAAAACATGAATTTTAGGAAACTCATTTTAGAGATTAAATAAAAGATGCATTGGAGTGAGGAGAGACTTTAGGAAGGCAGACCCAGCAGAAGTTATTGCAGTAATGTAAGGAGATGATGCGTTAGGTAAGTTTTGGGAGAGAGAAGGGGTGTATTCAAGAGATGCTGCAAAATTAAAATAGGTAATTTGGTTATGCAGGGTGAGAGCTGGTGAAAGGTCAAGGATGACTCTTAGGATATGAACTGGAGGGACTGAGAGGATATTGTTTTGGACATACTGAGTTTAATGGGTCTACTGGGCCTTCAGGATGAGATTTCTGAAGGGCAAATGGAGATGAGAAATTGGAGATCAGTAGAGAAATTAAGGCAGGATAGGCAAATTTGAAAATCAGTAATGAAAATAACTAAATTCATGGGAGCTGATGAGATAACCAAGTGCTATAAGATGGAGGGAGAAGAGAAGAGGGCCTAAGACAGAACTCCAAAGGATGCCTATGGTTGGAGTTCATGATCTACAGGAGAATCCAATAAAGGAGACAAAGCAGGAAGAATCAGAGTGAAAATAAGGAGAGAGAGAGAGTGATGTCCTGAAAACCCAGAGAGAAGAGAGAGTGATCAGCAATGTCAAAGGCTGCAGCGAGTCAAGAAGGGTGAGCATTGGGAAAAGCTTGCTAGATTTGGTAAGTAGTAGATAATTAGTAACTTTGGAGAGATTTGTTTCAGTGGAATGATAAGTATAGAAGTGTTGGGTTGTAAAGATACAGAGAGAAAAGAGACAGTAGAGGCACCTGTTATAGATGGCCTTTTTGAATAATTTAACTACAAAAGAGAGAAGAGATATAGGACAATAGCTAGAGAGATGGAAGGATTATGTGCAGACAGGGAGATAAGGGCATTTTGGTAGGTGAAGACATTCAAGAAAAAAATTATATCACATATTGCCATTTTTTGCATGTATGTTTTAAAGACTCTCTAAATCATGAGAATATGACTTCAGAAATGAATTTCTTTGAGCCATTTCTGTTTTGGAACCTAACCTCCATGGGTTATAGATTTAGAGCTGGAAAGGATCAAATGTGCCATTGATTCTCAAATAAGGGAGAGGGCATCAATGGCATATTTGCTCCCTTCCAACTTTCTCAACTCCCAGAAGGAAGTGAATTATATCTCAGAATCACAGAATTTTAGAATTAGTGGAAACCCAGTAGCCATCTACTCTAACCTGTACCTGGAAAAAAAATTCTTCTGCAATAAACTTGACAATTTGCTCAAAGATGTCTAGAGAGGGACAGCCAACTCTATCTCTTGGCAGGTCAGTCTACATCAGCTCGACTTGTTGGCAAGTCTTTTTTTCCTCCCATAGACCATAGGTTTGCCTCATTGTCATTTCCACGTGGTTCTATTCAGTCTATCCTTTGGGAGCAAACAGAACAGGTCTAGTGGATCTATTGTTGTTGAGTTGTTTCGGTTATGTCTGACTCTTTGTTTCCCCTTTTGGGGGAGATATTGGAGTGGTTTTCCATTGCTTTCTCCAACTCATTTTACAGATGAGGAAACTGAGGCAACAAAGGCTAAGTGATTTGACCAGGGCTGGATTTGAATTGAGTTCTTCCCGATTCCAGGTCTGCACATGTCCACCCCTCCTCTCAATCATTTCCTCTACACCTGCTAAACATTCTTATATCCTTCAACTGATTATCATCCAATATGAACTCATGACCCTTAAGGACCCTTCAAGATCCTTTAACACCCTGTCTTCTTTAATATTTTTCTTTTAATATTTTAAAAATAATTTTAATAATTTTGTTTAATAATTGCTTAAAATACACTGTTTCCATGCACTGACCATATTATCATTCTCTGTAGGTCATGCAGTGTTTAGTCACTGAAGGTGATTTAATCAAATTCCTGTAGTGCTCCATTAAGAAAACAACAAGGTTTTTTTATGATTCTCAGTTAATTTAATTTTAGAGAGCTGTGGGAACTTAAAAAATGTCTCTTTAAGTACTATCACAGGATTTGCCATTTAAAACAAAGGGTACTTGAACCCTTTCTTGATGCTTTGGATCTTCCATGACTTTAGGGAGGCAGTGAATGGCAGAGGATTTAGTCAGAAGACTTGAGTTCAAATGTCAGTTTTGTTCCTTTGTATGGGATCTTGGACAAGTCTCTTGGACTACCTTAGACTTTGTCTCTTCTTTTAAAAAGGGGGAGGTCGTATTGGATGACTTCTGAGTTCTTTTCTAGCTCAAAATCTGTATTCATTTTTAGAGATCATTCACCATGATTACCTTCTGCAATGACAAGATGCTCTTTTTTGCCTTGATTATTGAATAATAGATATGGGCCAGAATGGACTTCAGAGGTCATCCAGTTCAACCTGATCCGTTCACAGATGAGATCTAGAGAATTTAAGAGACGTATCTAAGATCATACAGCTTTAAGTACATGGTAGAAGTGGGATTGAATCCCTTGACCACTGGTTTTAGATCCAACATTCTTTCTATTCTACCATTCAGTGTCTCGTATACTATATTACATGGCCACACATTTTTACACTTTTCATTAGGCACCATTTTTCTTTTAATAATTGTATGCCCACTCTCATTGCCATTCCATAAGCTTGCAAATATTTCTACAAAGACATCTTACTGCATGTTTTGATGGACAGAAAGGGGATTTTTGAGTCAAGAAAATGGGTTCAGGTGTTGCCTCAGACAACTACTGACTCTGTGACCTTGACAAGTCACTTCATCTTTCAATGCCCCAGATGAAAAGGTAGCTCTCAGTATTAGTAGAGGAAGTTAATTCGCTGAAAACTCCTTACAAGAATGAAATAATGGGTAATAAAATGATATTAATATCACCAAGCATTTCTAGAGCACTTTAAATTTTGAAAACAGAAACACCTTTCCTTATGAGTACTTGTTAGGTAGTGTAAAGATAGTTTTTTCCTTTTAATAGAAGAGAAAAATGTGATTCTGAAATCTGAATAGTAATATTAATCATACTAATGCTGAAAGGGCATCTAGCTAATGTAGTGGATAGAGCACTGGTCTGGATTCAGGAGGATGGGAGTTTGAATCAGGATTTAGAAATTTGCCACTTACTGTGGAACCTTGAGTATGTCATTTAATCCTGATTGCCCCACATTCAGGGCTGTCTCCAGTCACCCTGATTCCTATCTGGCCACTGGACCCAGATGACTCTGGAGGAGAAATTGAGGCTGGTGACTTAGCACAGCCTCCCCTCACTGAAATACAATTTACATGCTCCTCATGGCATCACCCCCCTGATGTTGTGGTTTTCTTCAAAAATGTAGGACAAACATTATTATTATTATTATTACTGATAGATGAAAACTGATGTTTGAAATTTGATTTAAATTCATGATCTCAATTGATTCTCACAGCAGACTTTTAAAGTTCTTGCTATTAATATCCCCATTCTACAGAAGAGGTCATTGAGACTGAGATATTAAATGATTACAAAAAAGATAACTCTGTGAGGCAAGATTAGAAGCCTAATGTCCCGACTTTAAACTCAATATTTTTTTTTATTATTTCATGATGTCCCTCAAAATAATTTGCTTATTCTTAAGCTTATTTCTGATCCAAGCTGAAAACCATTTCCTATCCATAACCCTAAATGAAGAAAAGGAGTTAGCTGAGAAAGAGATAACTGATGTTCAGCCTAAATGGTTTATTGACATTCCTGAGATGTTAAAAGAATATGAGAAAACCTTCAACAAGTTGGATGATCTTCTGAACAAGAATTGAGTCGAATCAGAAGGCATCAGGTCACTGGATCCACATTTGTGGCATGAGTTCTCATACCAACGAAATCATGAATCCATCAAAGTAATAAAATATCCATATTTTAAGTGCAGAAGGCCATCAACCATGAAAAAGAACATATTTTTGGTAGTGAAACCATATGATCCCATAGAAAGTATGTCATCTTTGCTTTTATGCAGGCAGATGGGAATAGAAATATCTTTTTTTTCCCCTTCTAATTCTTCAAGATGCCTCAGCATTGCTCTAACTACATAACCTCAGCACATGACAGAAGCCCTTGAGGGGAGAAGAAATTTTTTGCATGTCTTTGAAAAGACCCATTAACAGAGGAAAGCTTCCCATGGTTGGAGAGATGCTGCAACCATAGCAAGTCTTCTGCTTCAGTTACAAGTGATTCCTCATTTGTAAACAGAAGAAACCATTCATCCATAAAGAAAGCCCCCATCTCACCAAGAGAAAGGAGAAATAAGCAAGAAGTCATGAAGTTGACAAACTTGATGGTGGAAATCATGGGTAGACTTTTTAGAGACAAGACAGCTTGAGTCTGACATGCCTCTTCTGCAGGCAATTATTAACACCATATGTCTAAGAGTTTCCTTGAAAATTAAAGGAACGATTAGATTTAAAAAATGAGGAAAAAATCATCAAAGACATGTCTGAATCTTAAAAAGACAGGCTTCCCATAGAGATGATTTTTTTAACCTTCTACTTGCAAGTTAAGCAAATGATCCCGAGTTGACTTAATGGCAAATTCAGGACGAACTCAACATGTTTTTGAATATTAGTGAAGAAAGTAGAATTTTGCCCACCACATTCTACCAGTCCATAAGTGTTCTCTTCAGTTCCTTGTTATGCAACCCTTAGCAAGGTAATGAATCTCTTTGAGCATCAGTTTCTCCTTCTGTAAGATGGCTGGGTTTCATGGTACTTCTCTGACTTAGGGCTGGTGGGAGGATTCAGTGAGTGAAGTTTGTAAAATGAAACTAACTTTGAAGTTGTTGGATAAATGGAAGCTTGGCTCAGACAGGGATCCTCAATCTTTTGGGAGTCATCGATCCCTTGGGTAATCTGGTGAAGTTTGGAGACCTTCTCAGAATCTTTTTTGGAAATGCATAAAATAAAACACATAGGATTATAAAGGAAACCAGTTAGGTTGAAATGCAGTTATCGGAATTAAAACAACACGGAGCAAAATAAAGACTGATGGATTGCTTTCCGTAGGGGGGTGGGGGGAGGGAAGTAAGATTGGGAGAAAAATTGTAAAACTCAAAACTCAAACAAAATCGTTAAAAATTAAAAATAAAACCCAAAACAACACGGATCCCAGGCTAAGAACTCTAGAATAAGAAGCCCTGGAATGGCTGAAGAGAGATGACTGTAGAATCAAAAAGACTTGGGGTTAAATACTTTCTACATAAACACGTTATATAGTAACTTCTGTTTAACCTGTCGTCTTATAGAGTTGGGTGAAGCAATAAAAAGTGAACTGATTTGTCATGTGTCTATGGATAGATTTATTAGAGGCAAGACTAGAGCCAATACAGCTCTAGTGAAGTAACGTAACTCCTCAGTGCCCCAGGAAAAGCCAATGTGGTAAGTTACTGCTGTGTTATTCTTGTTCACCACTGGAGGAAGTGATCACATCGAGATTGCCCAGTGAGGGTAAAACCAAAGGTTTGCACAGGAAAAAAAAGATGAGATGAGGATGATGATGAGGATGCTGATTGGTACAATGCAGAACAATGTTCATAGATGACATTTACAATGTGCTTTAAAGAATTTTCAAAATATCTGTCCTCAGACACTTAATAATTACCTAGCTGTGTGGCCTTGGGCAAGTCATTTAACCCCATTGCCTTGCCAAAAAACTGAAAAAAAATTTACAAAGTACTTTTTTATGCATAGTGCCCTCAAAATCTTAGTTCAGTTTTAACCAATTAAGGCTTAAATACCCACCCTATATGTTACTGTATTGGATACTTCTGACAGACCCTTGATGTATTATCTCTATTTTATAACTGGGTAGATAATGGAAGAAGTTAGAGGACTTGCCCAGGGTCTCATAGTTGTAAATATATAACAGGTAAATATGAACCCAGGTCTTCCTGACCTTAGGCCCAGCATTCTATTCATTATAAAGGTGAGGCATGAACTGGTATTGGTTTTGTGGCAAAGCTAACCATGCTAAGTAAGCACAAACTTCAATTCCATTTGGTAGACTGAGAGCATTAAAGATATTAATAACAATAAAAGAAAACATTTGTATAGTGTTTTAAGGTTTGTATTCTGTCCTTATTGTTACCCCTTGGGATAACAAACTCTTCTTTGCAAGTCACTGTGCTAAGTAAGCAAAGCTGGTTGCTATTACTATCCTTAGTTTTGCCCAGAGAGGCTGTGACTTGGACAGTGTTACTTGGTTATCTGATAGAAGATTTGAACTCAGATTTTCTTGGCACTATTTATTATGCTATCTAGCTGCCTTCAGGTGTTAGATCTTTAATTCTTTTTCTTAAAATCATGTGATTTGATAAATAATATACCTGAGGCATTAGAAAAGAATAAATCTGATCTCAGGGTAAGACAAAGCAGGATTCCAACCCTAGCTCTGATTCCCACTGGCTGTGTGACCTTGAGAAAGTCACTTAACTTCTCATAATTACAGGCAACTCTATGAAATGTTAAATTGCAGAAACAGTGTGGATCTTCATTGGTCCAGGAAATTCCTATAAGGGAGATGTTCTCTAGTCTGTTGCCCTCAAAAGTCTGTTTTACTTTTTAAAGATTTGCCTTTGTTTTCAATATGGGCTTTGGAGTGACAAGAACATTTCCTACTTAACTTCAGCAAGGAGGTATCAAATTGTTGGCAGCACTGTTTTTGGAGTTTGGGGAATGAATGATGCAATCAATCCAATAATCTCCAAGCCTTTATTAAGTGTCTTCAATGTATTGGACACTGTCCTAATTCCTGGGGGTAAAATTATAAAAGAGAGTAAGTCTTTGCCCTCGAGGAATTCATGGGAGGTGAAAATGTGATGCAAATTGTGAAAACAGCTGCTAAAATGTGTTCCCACACAAAGACATATTTGAACAATTTAATTCTGACATTTGATCCACCAAAAGGAGTACCCTAGATGGCATAGGAGACAGAATATTTCACTTGGAATCAGAAAGATATGAATTCAAATTTAACCTCAGACATTTACTAGCTGAGCAAGTCACCTCACCCTGTTTGCCTCAATTTCCTCATCTGTAAAATGAGCTGGAGAAGGAAATGACAAATCACTCCAGTATCTTTGCCAAGAAAAACCCAAATGGACTCATGAAATGTTGCCTTTGACCGAAACTTAACATAGAAAATGTAAATAAGGCTGAATATAAGACAAATAAACTGCAAAGACTATGTCTGGAAATGCATCACTTTCATTATTACAAGTCATCACTGTCATTTATAATTTTATTCACTGGCCAAAGTTACATGTAAAATAGCTTGTCTTTTTTTCAAAACATCAAATCTATATTTATATCCACATATAATAACATACCTTCACTAAACTGAAATATATAAAACATAAATGTTATGTCTACTGAAACATAGCATGCCTTAAAGAACTCTTGAAAAAGTCTTTCAACTCCATAGATACGTTCCCCTATCAACCTAAGTAAAATTCCCCCATTATTCATTCTTGGGGGTTAGAACATTAAAGGAAGAGATTAAAATTCAAATGTCATCTGTAAGAAAAGAAGCCATTAGTAATCAATAAATAACAATCAAGTCTTAATACCTTAGCTAAAATGAGTTTATCAGGGTACCTTTGGCATAAAGCAAAATCCGGAGAGTAGAATACAAACTAAAAGGTTTTGAAGAGGGAAAATGAAGTAGTTTATAGAACCCTGGAGAGAATAGCAGTGAAGATGGAAAACACAGCAAGGAAAACACTGGGTGTCCAATGGAGTGAGTATAGAAATTATAACATATTTCCATAGGTCTTTTAAGTTTTTAAAGTACTAGGGATGGAGGGGTGTTAATGGCCAAGTCCATCGATGTAACCTTGGATTGTCTATGAGTATAAAACACAATGTTTAGAATGTTACAATCCTGTTCTCTTCTCCTATGCTCTGCTGCTGAAAGTGGAAAGGCAAGAAGTTGGAAAATGTCCAAATAAATAGATAGATGGTTCAAGAAGTCCCTTGGCAGACTGAATTATAGGAAGATAGGGGACTTCTTCAATAAAAATACATTAGGGATTATCCCACATTGTGATTTTTTTCAGGATGGATTAGGTCATTATCCCAAGTTCACCAATTAAATACAACAGAAAAACTAATTATTATAAGATCTGATTAAACTAATTACATTAATTCTTTGCAAAGAAAGCAATGGCAGCTTGTCTTCATGGATAAGTTAATAATAAGACAATGCTGATTATTCACTGTCCTTTTATGGAGTTAGAATTGTCTGAAGGCAGTTTAGTGGAAAGGGCTGTGGTAATGGACATGAGATTCTCATTATAGCATTGAGCCAAGGGTAAGAAGGAAGATAATATCCAAGTCACAGTAGGGAGGCAACAGCATCAGGAAACATTTATGCAACACACCTGGAAAATAGGCGATTATTGCTAGGTAGCAAGCAAATGTGGCCTTGCAGGACTGAAAACAAGGGCAAAGTCAGTTAAGCACAGCTAGAGACTGGCTGTCAACACTCATCTAGGGGTCTGTTTTTGGAGTCATGCATTCAAGGAGAGGAGAAAGGGGAAAAGGGGGTATGGCTGGGTTTTCCATAGAAGCATTTTTTTATTTCTTTAAGTGGAAAAATCACAGCTCTGGCCCCAGGGTTCACCAGACAGGTACCACTCTGCTGAGCTCTCCAGGGCTGGCACTCTGCCTCCATACTTGTCTGTCTGCCATCTTGCTTTGTCCAGGTTCAGTCTGGGGCTCCTAGACTCTCAGTAGTAGGTTCTTCCTTTTCAGAGTTAGGACTCATGCCTCCACCCTGGTGGCTACTTCAGGGACTGGGAATTCTGAATTTGGCTCTCGTCAAAGGGATCTCTCCAGTAAGTGAGGACATTTAAAAGGCTGTTCAGAGAACACACGTGGATCAAATATGGAACAGGTTGTTCTTTTTTCCAGACAGAAAAGAACGCACTAAGCAATAGGAATCACAGAATGATTAGAACTGAACCTACTGGTCTGATCTGTCAAGAGATTTATAGTCGAGATTCTGGAATATTTGCAAACAGTTTCTCTACCAGGGCTGCTGATTAGCTATTTAAAATCTTGATACCCACTGTACAGTCTGATCAAAACCAGGCTCTTTCTATAAAGCAGATTCTCATTTTTCTATCTCTTTTCCATTATCTCTGTCTTTCTCCTTCTCCTTCTCCCTCTCTATCTCTGTTTCTCTGATTGTGGACCTCTCCTTCCTCTTTGCTTCTCTCTGATTGTCTCCTTCTTAGCTTCTCTCTCTCTCTCTCTCTCTCTCTCTCTCTCTCTCTCTCTCTCTCTCTCTCTCTCTCTCTCTCATCTATCTATCTTTCTCTTTGTCTCTTTCCCTGTCTCTTAATCTGTTTCTTCTTCTAGTTCTTCTTCTTTCTCTTCCTCCTCCTCCTTTATCTTCTTCTTCCTTTTCCTTCTCCCTCTTTATTTCTTTCTCTTCCTTCCTTCCTTCCTTCCTTCCTTCCTTCCTTCCTTCCTTTCTTTCTTTCTTTCTTTCTTTCTTTTCTTTTTCTTTCTTTCTCCTCCTCCTCCACCTCCTCCTCTTCCTTCCTTCCTTCCTTCCTTCCTTCCTTCCTTCCTTCCTTCCTTCCTTCCTTCCTTCCTTCCTCATATTCTTTCTTCCAGGGCAGTTAGGTGATACAGTGGATAGAGGCACTGGCCTTGGAGTTAGGAGGATGGGAATTTGATTCCAGTCTCAGACACAAAACACTTACTTAGCTATGTGACCTTGAAGAAGTCACTTGTGTCTCATCCAGGACTATCTCCAGTCATCCTGATTCCTATCTGGCCACTGGAACCAGATAGCACTGGAGAAGAAAGTAAGGCTGGGAACTTAGCACAGGCCTCCCTCACTCAAATCCAATTCATGTTCTTGCCCTATCATCATGTCCTTGATGTTATGTTCTTCTTTGAGAATGAAAGACAAATATCACACCATCACCATGACCATGACCATGACCATGACCATGACCATGACCATCACCTCCTTCTCCTCCTTCTCCTCCTTCTCCTCCTTCTCTCTTTCCTTCTCTGCCTTGCCTTCTCTTTCTGTCTCTCTTGTCTCTTGTCTCTAACTCTGTCTCTGTCTCTGTCTCTCTCTGTCTCTCTCTGTCTCTCTGTCTCTCTCTCTCTCTCTCTCTCTCTCTCAAACACATGCACACCCCCCCCACACTTTCCTCTTCAGTATGTCTGTTGCAGGAGTCTTCTGCAACTTCCCTGGCAGCTGGTATCCTGTGCCAAGAATATCTACTCTCTACCACAAACTTTACACTCTAGCCACATTGGGCAAATTTCTATCTCATCAACATTATCCAATCCTTCCCTACCTTCACGCTTTTGCATAGGCTGTGTCCTCTCCCTGGAATGCCCTCTCTTTCTCATCTTTGCTTCTTGAATTTCTAACTAGATGATAAAGTCCCATTCTAGAATCACCTTACCCATAATATCATTTTCAATAATAACAGTATTGAACTATCTATTGAGATATTATGTATGTATTTCTTTAATGTGCTTATTATACATTATTTTTATTAATGTTTATTTTCCTGTATTTTGTCCCCAAGCTATACACTAATCTAAATATGATCAAGGAAGTTCATCAAAATAAATTTTATACCTTCCCAGTCCCAAGGGCAGCCTCTGGGTTTTGAAATTTGATATATTTATCAGTTACTTGGAGAAATGTACATATGAATCTTTATTATATCTTATGATGAGCTACAGCTAGTAAAAATCATGATTGTATTGGACGATAGAATCAGTATTCAGACAAACTGGTGTAATCAGTAGAATCTAATAAGGTGAAATTTAATAGGGTTAAATGTCAAACTGAAAGCATAGTCAACATGACAAGAATTTATGAAGCTACTGCAGTTTATGGGCATTATGTTAAGGGCTAGAGATACAAAGAAGGCCAAAGACATCCCCTGCTCTAAAGCAACTCACAGTCTCATGGAGACTGTTACTTCCATGACACTCTCTATCCATCTCATCTTCTGCCATCCCCTTCTCCTTTTGCCTTCCATCTTTTTCAACATCAAAGTCTTCTCTAGGGTCAAATAAAAGAGGACACTCCACATAAAGAACTGTGTGCAAATAAGATATAGAGAGGATGATTTGGGGATGATCTCAGAGGGAAGGCATGAACATTAAAGGGGACCAGAAAAGCCTTTTAGATCAAGTGAACTAATAGTTAGAAAACGCTTAATACATACTAAGAGATATATAAATATTTGTTGTTGATGTTTTTATTAGTTGAGATTGAAAGGAAGCCAAGATTCATGAATTGAGACAAGGAGAAAGAGCATTCCAAATATGAGGCCAGCCAGTGAAAATTCAGAGTTAGATTTTTGTGTATGGTACAAGCAAAATCAGTGTTAATGGATAATAGAGAACATGGCATGGAGTTGGGTATAACAAGACCAGAAAGGTAGGAGAGAGATAGGTCCTGAAGTGATTTAAAAGTCAAACAAAACATTTTTACTTGACCCTAGAGAAGACTCTGATGCTGGGAAAGATGGAAGGCAAAAGGAGAAGGGGGTGGCAGAAGATGAGATGGATAGAGAGTGTCATGGAAGTAACGGACATGAATTTGGAAAGACTTTGGGAGATAATGGAGAATAGAATAGCCTGGCAAGCTATGGTTCATGGCGTCTTGAAGAGTCAGGCATGATTAAAAGACTGACTAACAGCATCAATAAAAGAGCAGCAGAGTCAGACCTGAGTTTTGGGAATATCAATTTAGCTGCTGAATGGAGAATGAACTGGAGTGGGTTTTTGGAAAGGGGACTAACCAGAAAGCGACTTCAATACGTAGTCAGTGTGTGAGCTGATGAGAGCATGCACCAGATGGTGACAATGTCAGAGGAGAGAAGGATTATACACTTGGGCTTAAAAGTCAACCTGAAATATAAGTTGGGTTATACAAGAATTTGTTTGAAAACCTTAGAATTTTAATGATCAGAAACTCTAAGATAAGTCATCAATGTGAAGTATTAGTTAAGAAAAAACAAATTTTAGTTACATTTACTCACTATCTGCCTCAGTTTTCCCAACTATAAAGTAGGTGGGGGGAGGGTCATAATATCACTTTACAAATTCATTGTGAGGATCAGTAAGATCATATTTATAACATATTTATCACAGTTCTTCATACATAGTAGGTACTTAATAAATCATTGGTTTACTTGGTTCTTTGAGTTTTACTTTGAATCAGTTCCTGCAGATTTTTCCATATTTCTCCAAATATAATCCTCATTTCTTATGCAATATAACTCAACATTCTCCAAATAATGGGTGTCCATTTTGCTTCTATTTCTTTGCTTACACACACACACACACACACACACACACACACACACACTATTATAAATATTTTTGTATAAATGAGTCTTTTCCCTTCATTCTGATAGCTCAGACTCATCATAGCCTTAAAGTGTTAACTAGCAAATAGGTGAATCACAGAATAATGACAGAATCTCAAAAAATACGTAAACTCTAAATCAGTTATATGGAAGAAAATATGATAATTCAAATAATAAACTCATTGTCCTTGAGTTGTCATGACAAAAATAAATCAAATGTGGAGATCAGTGGTCTTAATGTTGTGAGGAGTCTGGGTCATATCAAGAAACCAATTTATTCTCTTGGGACTCATTTTCTAATGTTTAATAAAACAAATCATACACTGTAATACACTTTGAGACTAAGAAAAATTACAATGTTTTTGAGGGTAGGGACTGTCTTACCAGCTGGGAGGGAAGTTTCCAGCCAAGTCACTTAACTTTTATGATTCTCAGTGTCTTCACTTTTAAGTGATTGATAGTGGATCTCTCGTATAGAGATGAGGAACCAGTATAACCAATGACAGAACTTTCTAGAGCAAAGGAAGTCCTTTGTCAGTCTTAAAGTATCATCTAAACATAAACTACTATTATTTAATATTAATTATTAGTTTACACTAGAGGGATCTTCCAAATGCACAGCTCTAATTATTTTTTTAAATGCCTCATTATTGGGGGCTGCTAGGTCGTGCAGTGGATAGAGTACTGGCCCTGGAGACAGGTGGACCTGAGTTCAAAAAATGCATCATTATGAAGCCAAGAGTGAATCCAAATGGCAGAAAGTGTTGAGTTCATAAGAGAATTCATTGAAGGAACTAGAAATTTGTTTAGACTGGAGAAAAGAAGCTGTGGGTCAGGGCATGATAACCATCTTCAAGTATTTGAATGGTTGTCACATGGAAGGAGGATTAGATCGATGATGATGATGATGATGATAATGATAATGGTCTATTTCTGCTTCTCACTGTCTAAAGCCTTCTGTGTTGTTGATGAGAATATGGTAGAGGACTTCTGGCTACCCCTAGCCTATCTTGGACTCTAACCACTAGACCTCATCTATAAAATAAGGGGGTTGAACTAGATGATCTTTAACTAACTCTAAATGGTCCTATTACTCTGTCTGAGCCTGTGGTCTCCATCCAAGGAATCCCAGAATGTACTTTAATGAGCACTCAAAAACATCCCCATTTTTCAGAGGTAGAAACAACACAAAACCCAGCAGTTATTTTGCCATTGATATACGCAGTTGTAGGCTCTGTCAGGGATGAAAACACAGCAGAGGCCTTTTGGCTTTCCCAACCCCATTCTGGACTCTAACCACTAGACCACATTTCCTGCTTATTTTTCAGAACTAACATATTTTACAGATCCTGACCATGTTTGATATATAAAATGAGTTTAATAAACTTAAAGGCAATGTTAAAAAAATGGAACATGATTTATCAGTAAGAAGAATTTCCTGACCAACGATCTGCAGAGGTACCCTAGGAGTCTGACCCAAACCACATCATTTTTTTAATGCTGCCTTTTAAAAATTCCTGACCTCCCACCAAATTCTGCCCAGACAGTTTTGTTACTGTTTTAGTGGTGTACACTCTGCCCCATCACACTCCTTCCTGAAGCCTTATTTATTTGGGCAAAACAACAGGGATGGGGATGGGGGACTCATCAATTCTGACTCTGACAGAAAAATGATGGAAATTATCTGGTTCTGCAGTTATTCTCTCCTTTTTTTTAACTTGGTAAGGCACATATTAGGCATTCATCATCCTGCAACTTGCTGATTGAGTTTCAGCGTTACTCCTGCCTTCCTGTGTCAGTCCAAATGCCTTTCAAAACTTCATACTCCTCTGAAGTTGCTTTCAGGATCTTGGGTTTTGTTGCCCTGTATTCTTCTAGCAGTTGGGAAGTAATGGCTAAATTCATTTCCTGCTTCCTTGCCTTAGCCTCCCATTTGCAACCTCAACCCAAGGTCAAAACTGTGTGTGAGGGATTGAGGGAGATTTGTGCAGCCAGAGCCACAGGGAATTGGAATGGTGGTGTTGTTGAGAGAGTTTGGGGAAACCCAGATCTTTGCTTTAGGGCTGGTCCAACAGGATCCATCAGGGGAATCCTTCCAGAGTCTGCCTGTTACTTCAGGCAGTTTTGAGGCTCTGGGTTGAGATTTTGGGTAAATAGATTAAAGGGACCAAGTCTATGACAATAAGAGACTCATAGAATTTCCAAGTTGGAAGGGCCTTGCTTGACTATCCAATTCAACTCCTTATCTGTTCTGCAACATACTAGGCACATGGCCATGAAATCATGGATGGGAAGATTCATGTGTGGAGGAAAAATCAACTTTGTTCTGCTTGGCCTGGAGGGCATAATTAGCAATAATAGGTAGAAGATGCAAAGGGGCAAATGATAATTTGGTATAACCCAGAAAGTTTTTTAATATTCCCCCTTTTCTTTATGATATTCTCTGCATGGTCATTTCAAAAACTCAATAGTTCAATGAGAGACCTTGAGAAGCATCACAATGCCTTGCTCTCCTCCATTTCCCCTCCCCAGCCCTCCCTCACAAGATAAGATGCTTTGTAGAGATATCCAGGTGACCCCTGATGGGTTGATCTTTTAGAGGCTGTTATACCCCATATTTGTATGGGCATTAGATTTGTCTCATTTGCCCAAAGGGAGCATCTGTTTCAAAAAATTTTATTTGAGTTTTTGAATCATCCCCTGTTCCTGAGTTTTTCTCATTTCCTCCTGGGAACTCTTTTCCTGAGACAAAAAGGAGCTCAGAAAAACAAGGAGAGAGGCCAAAGGCTTGATGATGACCCATGAAGCAATCTGATTTTATAGCTTGTCATCATTGCTTCCTTTCAAGTTATCTCAAATGAATAGGAGCTCAGCAGCACTGTGAACCCAGTTCATCCAGTTCTTAGACTTAACAATCCTCAGGTTGGACTATAACACATAGCTGCCAATCATTGTACTCACCCTGTGACTCATTGGCATTTTTTGCACATACTCATTGAAGTATTCTCTCAGTAAGGACTCATTTTCCTTTTTTCTTATTGTTTTTCATCTTCCCTCTATCTTTGCTCCAACCTTCTTTCTAAGAGCAAATGCAATTATACTGATCAAGAATGTTAATTCTTAGTTTGTCTTCCTCCCTCCATTCCACCCCTCCTTCCTTCCTTCCTCCCTCCCTCCCTTCCTTCTTTCCTCCCTCCCTCCCTCCCTTCCTTCCTTCCTTCCTTCCTTCCTTCCTCCCTCCCTTTCTCCCTCCCTTCCTTCCTTCCTCCCTCCCTCCCTTCCTTCCTTCCTCCCTCCCTCCCTCCCTCCCTCCCTCCCTTCCTTCCTTCCTTCCTTCCTTCCTTCCTTCCTTCCTTCCTTCCTTCCTCCCTCCCTTTCTCCCTCCCTTCCTTCCTTCCTTCCTTCCTCCCTCCCTTCCTTCCTTCCTTCCTTTCTTCCTTCCTCCTCCCTCCCTCCCTCCCTCCCTTCCTTCCTTCCTTCCTTCCTTCCTTCCTTCCTTCCTTCCTTCCTTCCTTCCTTCCTTCCTTCCTTCCTTCCTCCCTTCCTTCCTCTTCAGTTTCTAAACACTCATTGAACCAACACCAGTTCAGAAGTTTCATCCTGAGAACCTTATATAGACCTGCTGAATCCCTAGCAGCTGTATCTTCTGGCAGCCTCAGACACACAGCTGTTCCCTCTTTCCCTCTCAGTTCCACATATCCCCAGCTTCTGACAATATGTCATAAAACACTCAAGAGATGATGTGAATATGTGAACCTTCTGCTCCAGTTGACTAGTGCTCTAAACATCATCTCGCAAACAGGCTGTGCTCATACCTCTGTCCTTTTTTAGGAAAGTCTCTCCTTTATTTTCTGCATTTTTAAATACTCAAGCACTGAACTGGGAGTCAGAAAAACTCAGGTTAGAATATTGCTCCATGCACTTACTTGCTATGTGATCCTGGACAAGATATTTACCCTCTCTTGAGTTTGAATTTCCTCCTTTGGAACACACAGTTTTATTAAGTTCAAATAAGATCATGAATGCAAAGTATTATGTATGCAGTATGGAGAATTATCATCATTTAGTTTAGGAATAATAGTAAATTTCTTATGAAGTTACCTGGTATTGTCTTACTTCAAGGTATTTTTCTTAGTTTTTAATTTTCCATGGAATTAAGATAGGAATGGCTAGAATTACTATACTGCAACTTATATTTAATAGTCTGTGAACTCTTTAGGAATAATATAATTTTCTGCAGACTAATATTCTGTAGAAATAGCAGAGATGGAAAAAAGTTTGTTTTTCTGTAATTAAAGAAGAACATTGAAAAGTAAATGTATCTTGCTGGAAGCAAGCTTCTTAGGGACAATTCTGGTAGCAGAGAGGATGATGAGGATGATTCATCTTGTTCCCATATAATTGCTTCCTTCTGCTAGTTTCACATGTTAAAAGCTTCCCCCCCCCCACATTGTTTGGAGGCTATGGGAATTAAACATGGTGACATCAATTAAAATCTTAAATATTTATGGATTGATATCATGTCTGGGTAGCAGTGATGATGCCCTGGATTTAAAACATCCTCAAGTGTATTTATCATATGGAGATTTACCATCTGTTAGTTGATAAAGTAGAGAGAAAACTTTCTGATGTAGTCACCTGTTATTGCCTTTTTTTCAGGTTTTTAGTAGGTGCTAATTTTTTGCAATATGCAGTGATATGTTAAATGGTTTATTTCATATTATCATCATCATTCCAGAGCACTTGTGTGCATCCTAATAACCGTTAACATTTTTATAGTGTTTACTATGTGTTAGGTACTATGCTAATTGACTTACAATTCCATAGAAACTCTGAAAGTTAAATACTGTTATTATCCTTTTTTTACAGATGAATAACCTGAGGCAAATGTAGGTTAAGTGATTTGTCCAGGCTCGCATAGCTAGTAAATTTCTGAGATAGAACTTGAACTGAGTTCTTTCTGACTCTAGAACCAGGGTTTTATACATTATGCAACTTAACTTTTCCCAAAAGAACTCTAAAGCTTCATTCTCTCCTTTTTTTAGGCTTTTGCAAGGCAAGTGGGGTTAAGTGGCTTTCCCAAGGCCACACTGCTAGGTAATTATTAAGTGTCTGAGACCGCATTTGAACCCAGGTACTCCTGACTCCAGGACCAGTGTTTTATCCACTGCGCCACCTGGCCATCCCTGACTCTCTCCTTTTTCTAATTCATCTTTTGCAGAGCTATCAAAAATAATCTTTTTTTGAATCTAGTCTTTTTTTCCAATTAGGTGAAGAGACAGTTTTTTCAGTATTCATTTTTGTAAATTTTTCTCCCTTCTTTCCTTCCCTTCCCTTTTCCCAAGACATTAAGCAATCAGAAATAGGTTACACATGCACAATCATGTTAAGCATATGTCCATATTATTCCATATTCCACATTCCATCATGTTGTGAAAGAAAAAATCAGAACAAAAGAGAAAATAACATGAGAAAAAAACAATAAACAAATAAAAAGTGAAAATAGAATTTGTTTTGATCTGTATTCTGTATGGAGAGAACTCCATAGTTCTTTCGCTGGATGTGGATGGCATTTTCCATCACAAATCATTTAGACTTGCCTTTGATCATTGTATTGCTGAGAACTAAGTCTTTCATAAGTTGACCACACAATGTTGCTGTCATTGTGTACAATGTTCTCCTGGTTCTGGTTCTGTTCACTGCATTCAGCATCAGGTCATGTATGTCTTTCCATCTGTCTGCTCATCATTTCTTATAAAACAATAATATTCTATCACATTCATATTTCACAACTTGTTCAACCATTCCCCAACTGAAGGGCATCCTCTAAATTTCCAATTCTTTGCCACCACAAAATAAATATGAATATTGTTATATATGTGGGTCCTTTTTCCTTTTTTATGATCTTTTGGATCATAAAATGAACATTATTTCCCTGATTAGTGGCTCTCTATTGCCTCTGGCATGAAGTTTGCAAATTAACTTAATCTTTCCAGGTTTATTCCATCAGACTTTCCTTGATACACTCTAAATTCCATCTCCAAATTCAACATGTTGTCTTCCACCATTGATTCTTTGCATAGGTTGACTCCTTCTCCTGGAGTGCACTCCTTTCTCACATTAGCTTTCCAAAGATCTTGTCTTGTGTCAGAACTTAGCTCAGATATCTCTCATTCATGGAGGGTTCCTTCTTGAGCTTACTCCCCAGTTGTTAGTGATAGCTCTCCCTCTTTAAAGTATATTGTGTTCCTTATTTCTTTACTCATTATATAACCCCAGTTGAATGGCAGTATTTGAGAATAGGAACTTTGATTTTGCCTTGAAACCCCTAAAGCCTAATATAGTATCTCTTATGCAATAAGAATTAGGTGTTGTTTGAATTAACCTGAATCTAATATCCCTTAAGAGCTCACATTTCACGAATGTGTTCATTGTATTTTGAAGATATAAATTAAATTAGGCAAAACAAACAAACCAACCAACCAACCAAGTGACCATATTTGCGTTCCAGTGAAGGTAAACTCAGGATAATTGGTTCTTGGTTTTTAAAATGTGGCTTAATATATTTGCTGCAGATAGGGGGTACTGTGACTAGTACTGGGCCCTATTTGAAAGTCAAAACCATAGAGTATCAATCATCCTTACCTGTCATGTACACCACCTAACACTAGAGGATGCTCTGGGGAAAATAACCAAACTTTCTGTGACTCTCATGGAGTTGGATAACTTCTTCCTTTAATTATCATTATTTTTTTTTTAATGTGATATCACTATTACAGTTTGTTGATGCATTGTCAATTCATGTCACGGTTTACTATCACTCCCTCATTCCAGTCTTGGGAATCTCTTCCTTTTTATCCCATTTCCTGCTGTCTCCTAATTACTTAGAATCAGTGCTTAGTAAACAAATAAATGTTGAATCAGGTTAATAAAATCACTGCAAACTATACACACTAGTGAGGTATGCATAGTATGGCCACTCAGTCACTGGACTCTCTGGAACATGAGAACTGTAAGATGACGTTAGAGTATATTCTTTTTTTTCTTTATTCTGTACTCTGAAACATCATAATATTTTTAAAATTTGACCATAATATGGTGTACCTCATAAGTTCCATCTCACTTGGAATAGGGCTTAATTTTTCCCCTTCATAAAAATTGATTAATTAAATGCCAGACAAAGAGGTTAAGTGACTTGCCCAAAGTCACACAGCTAAGCAAGTATTAAGTGTCTGATGACAAATTTGAACTCAAGTCCTCCTGACTCCAGGGCCAGTGCTCTGTCCACTAGCTTCCCACATTTTTATCCTTTTAAGGGTTCAAATTACTTTCTTATTGAATTTCCAATTATCTTCTTGGTTAGACTCAATTGTTTAGATCCCAAAGGCAAATACTTATTTTTTCCCCTTCTATCCTCAAATAGTCCCCCCCTTCCAAGTCTCACATATTTATTGCTGGCACAGAATTCAGTTTCTTTTAACATTCAACAACCAAATAAAAATTGGACCGAGCTTGGCAACAAGAGTCATCACAGTGAATATCACATAGAATGCAAAAGGACCTGGATAGGTTAGGATTAAAACTAGCATGAAATTTAAGAGGAATAAATGTAGTCTTAAACCTGGGTTCAGAATGTCCATTTGGGAAGTATTGAAATGGTGAAGGAACAACTAGAAATCAGTTTGTCTGAAAGATTATGCTTCTTCTGGTTTTAGGGGAAAAACATGAAAGACAGGGCTGAAGGCTCAGAGACAGATTTTGGGACAATGAAAGAAAAAGTACATTCTAGTTATTAGAGCATTTCCAAATGGGATGGACTTAGAATGGAATGAATTCCTCATCTTTTGATATCTCCAATCAAGAGAAGATTGAAATAGTTGCCTTCAACATTCTTTCTAACTCTGAGATTCTGGGATTCTTTTTCTCAGTTCATTTACATCATCTTGATCCAGATACTTAACCTACTTTTCTAAACCTCTTTGTCTTTGTAAATTAAAAATAAAAAAAGTAGGCCATCATTATTTTACAGATGAGACAATTGAGGCTGAGAGACGTTAACTGTCTCACTCAGGGTGGGGAATAGCACTTTATAAAGGAAAGAACATAGTTGAAGATTCAGAGTCAGAGACTTGGATTCAAATGACAGCTAGACCTCTGAGATGAAGCAGTTCAGTTCATTTCAATGTTGAATGTTGTTGAGTTGATTAATCATGTATGATTCTTCATGACCCTATTTGGGGTTTTCTTGGCAGGGAAACTGGAATGACATGGCATTTTCTTCATCAGATCATTTTGCAGATGAGAAAACTGAAGCAAATAGGGTTAAACGCCTTGCCTAGGGTCATACAGTTAGTGTCTGAGGTCAGATTTTCACACATGCTTTCCTGATTCCAGACCCAGCACTCTATCCACTATTCCACCTAGCTGTCATTCAATTCAATAAATTTGTGCCTACAACGTGTGAGGAACTGTACTAACTGCTGATATGCAAAAAAAGAGGTAAATAAAAATGCCTAGCCTCAAGGAATCCACAAACCAAGAGACAGTTTTGGAGACAGTACGACCCAAGGGGAATTGGAAGAGCACGGTCTCTAGAGTCAGAGATCTCAGTCCAAGTTCTTCCTCTCTGGGCATCAGTTTTGTCTTCTGTAAAGATGATGGCTGACCTCCTCATCAGCTCTAAGCCTTTGCTCCTATTACCCAACTAGGAAGTGTTAATATGTCAACCAGATATCAGGTCTTTGGATTGCTGGTTGCTATGAAGATATCACTGGCTGAAACCTCTTTGATGAGCAAGGAGACTTTCAACTGCAATATTTACAGTAAGATGTCATATCCTTTGATATCCTTCATATCTTTGGTCATTGCCATCTACCTTGATTCTCTGGACCATGTGGCCTTACCAATGAATCTGCAGCTACTCACTAAATCCTGTGGGATTTGCCATTCACCCGACTGCTGCACCCCCAGCTTCACAGTCTCACTATCAGCCCCTCCTCCCATACACCTTGTTTCCCCTAATTAGAATGTGAATTCCTTCAGGATAGGGACTTGCTTTCTTTTCTATTTTTCTCAAATCTTTAGCTCAGTTGTCTCTCTATAGGAAGTGTTTAATAGATGATGTTTCATTTATTCATTCATTTATTCATAGCCATGTTGCTATGCTTATATTCCCACAAGGATATTTGCATTACTGAACTCTCTCTCTCTCTCTCTCTCTCTCTCTCTCTCTCTCTCTCTCTCACACACACACACACACACACACACACACACACACACACACACGGCACATGGCACACAGCACAGTACACATAAATTAATCAGCTTAAAGAACTGTAACATTAGAAATAAATGAAACTCCCAAATAAGCAGTTGAGAAGATTAAATATATATTTCTGATTATTTCAAAATTGTCACCCATCAAAAACTCCAGTAATGATTTAATAAGGGGTTAAACTGGGGTAATTCTTGGTATCCCTTCCTTCTACCAAAGAGACTGCATCTCCCTGAAGCGCATACTTTTGAAGACCTTGAAGGCTGAGCTTAGAAAAACACATCTAAAGGAAGAAAGTCTATTATTCCCATTAGCTTCAGAATAACCTTCCTAAAGTGTATGTTGAAAAGATTAATACTTTATTACCTATACGAATATGAAGGGTGTATGTGTGCATTTGTTGTAAATTCTTGCACATGTTTAATGGAAGAGGTTGAAAATATCGGAAATTGTTCTGTTTGAATTCCAAATTTGCTTTGTACTTACTTAGTGGGAAGGTCACTTGACTACTCTGGTGTCTCTATATCCTCATGTATAAAAGTAGGCACTAGATGATCTCTAATGTTCTTTCCAGATCTGAATCTATAGTTCTATGATTTTTTTCCCTATCAAACGGGAAGCAATTGGGTAGAGCTAGGACAGCAGAAATTTCCAGAAGCTCTCCCCCCAAAAAATTCTAAAGGCCATAAAATTATAACTCTAACCAAATTCTAGAGGAGCAGAATTTTCCAGCCCCAGAAAAACTTGGTTGATCCCCAGGAACGGACTGTTCCACCAAGATCAGGGTTGGAAAGATCTGCAGCACACCCTATACCACAACTGGGAAGTTACAGAGCAAATCAGCTCCAACCTTCAAGGAACAGCACTCAGGGCACCTGGGTCCCTGGTAGCAAAAAGCAGTTTCTAGACCTCTTGACTCAGGGATCACTGGGGACAGCTTGGAGGGTCCATGGGAGAACTCTGAATCAGAGTGAGCATGGAGACCAGGCCAGGGCAGGCTTCAGGGCATCCCCGTGAACCTACAGAGACTCATCAGCTGCTCCCAGAGTACTCAGCCCACTGATGGAAAGGGAGTGGGAAGAGACTACAAGGGTCTCTCTGCTCTCCCTGGAGCAGGATTCTGCTACTTTGCCCATACTCAGATCCAGGGCCCAGTCTGGGCCCCCATATAACCATGGCAGGGGGAGCAGGGACCCTCTTCTTAGCTACAGGATAGGAAATGAGCAAATAACAAAAAAGAATCTGACCCTAGAAAATTTCTTTGGTCCCATGGAGGATCAAAACACACATTCAGAAGATGACAAGTCAAAGCTTCTGTATCCAAAGACTCCAAGAAAAATAGGAATTAGTCTCAGATCATGCAAGAGCTCAAACAAGACTTTGAAAAGCAAGAAAGGAGGTAGATGAAAAATTGGGAAGAGAGATGAGAGTGATACAGGAAAATCATAAAAACCAAGTCAGCAGCTTAGTGAAGGAGATTAAAAAAAACACCAAAGAAAACAACATTTGTTAAAAATGAGTTTAGATTAAATGAAAAAAGTATTTCAGAAAGCCAATGAGGAGAAGAATGTCTCAAAAAACCAGAATTGGCCAGTTGGAAAAGAATATAAAAAATCTCTCTGAAGAAAACAACTCCTTGAAATGTATAATGGAGCTAAAGGATGCTAATGACTTTGTGAGAAATCAAGAAACAATAAAACAAACAAAAACTGAAAAACTAGAAGAAAATGTGATATATCTAATTGGAAAAATGACTGACCTGGAAAATAAATCTAAGAGAGATAATTTAAAAATTATTGGGCTCTCTCAAAGTCATGACCAGGAAGAGAGCCCAGACTTTCTTTTTCTTTTTATGTTTTTTGCAAGGCAATGGAGTTAAGTCACTTGCCAAAGTCACACGGTCAGGTAATTATTGTCTGAGGCAGGATTTGAACTCGTCTTCTTGACTCCAAGGCCGATGATCTATCCATTGCGCCACCTAGGTGCCCCATCTAGACTTTATTTTTGAAGGAATCATGCAGTAAAATTGTCTTGAGATCTTAGAAGCAAAGGATAAAATAGAAATTGAAGTAATCCAGTCATCAAAACCTCCCAAGAATATTAAAGCCAAATTCCAGAACTCCCAAATCAAAGAGAGAATACTATAGGCAGCCAGAAAGAAATGCTATAGTTAGGATTACATAGGGTCTGGCAGGGTCTACATTTAAGGTCTCGTAGGGTTTAGAATGTGATATTCCAGAAGACAAAAGACTTGGATTACAACTGAGAATCAACTACCCAGAAAAACTGAACACTCTCCTTCAGGCGAAAAGATGAACATTCAATGAAACAGGAATTTCCTCCTTTACTGTTGAAATGACCAGAACCAAATCAGAAGTTTATCTCCAAGTACAGGACTCTGGGGAACCATAGAGGGGGTGGACAAGAAGGACTAATTATAAAGAACTTAATAATGTTGAATTGTGTGTATTCCTGAATGGGAAAAAGATATTGATACCTCATATGAACCTTATCATTTATAAGAGTAGTTAAAAGGAGTATACATAGACAAAGCACAATACAGAACTGAATACAATGTTATAATATAGTATAAAGATTGAGTTAATGGGTGAAAAAGGAATGTACTGGAAAAAAAGAGAAATGAGAGGTAGGATAGGCTAACATATTTCACATAAAAGAGTCAGGAAAAAGCTTCTGCAATGGAATGGAAGGGGGCAAGGTGAGGAGGAATGAGTGAGTCTTCATTCTCATCAGAAATGACTCAGTGAAGAAATAACATACAAACTCAATAGAGTATAGAAATATATATTACCCCAGAGGAAAAAGGAGAGGACAGGGATGGGAGATAGGGGAGGGGGGTGGAAGTGATAGAAGAGAGGGAAGATTGTGGGAGAGGGTAGTCAGATACAACACACTTTTAAGGAGGGATGGGGTGAAAGGAGAGAGAATAGAATAAAAGGGAATGAGGAGGAATAGAATGGCAGGAAATACATATAGCAATAGCAGCTATGGGGAAAATTATTGAAGTAACTGCCTTGATGAATTTATGATAAAGAATACAACCCATCCTGGAGACATAACCAATGGTATCTGAACATAGACTGAAGTACTCTTTTTTCCCCTCTAACTTCATTTCTTTTTTTAGGGTGAGGGGATTTATGTTTACTCTCACAACAAGATTATTGTAGTAATGTGAAAACAGATAAATAAATCATTAAAGCTTAAAAATAAAAAATAACTGGGAAAATATCAATTGTTCATGGATAGGCCAAGCAAATATAATAAAAATTATAATTCTAACTAAAAAGGGGGGGGGAAATCATCATTAGCAGATCATAGCTGAGATTAAAAATCACTTTGGACAAAGTTATAGTCAGGTAGGGAAATGTGAAATAAGCACTACCTCAGAAGATTTTAGAAGTCATCTATTCCAACCTATTGTACAGATGGAGAAACTGAGTCTCTGAAAGTATCAGGGAGAAGAACTAATATCCTCTGAGTCCTTTTTAATGCTTTATCCATTTCCTCTTTCCCCTTTCCCCTATATTGTTACTGTATTATATGGTGTTATACTGTATTATATAAAAATATTGTTGGAAGGCTTAGTTGCCATTTTATTTGGCCAGCTTCAAGGACTTTATTTACATTACATCATATCCCCTCCAAAAGTCAAAGGAGAACTTTTCCCCTCTTTTTTCCTGTTCTCTGGTTGGTTCCAATATTTCTGATGCCCTTGGACTAGAAGCTGGCTGCTGTAACACCTCTCTGGGAGGTTAATACTTATTACTTCTTCCAACAACTTTCTATGTCCTTTCTATCATAAGATCCTAGGAGAAAATAGATTTAGGATTGTAAGAGGCTTTGGGTGCCACTGGGGAAAAGAGGGTACTTGAGATGGATGGCTTTTTTTTTTCAGTAAAGAATGAGGTAAAGGTCTCTGCAGAGAGGAGAAATAAAGTAAATATTTACAGACTAGGTTTGGAATAGATACTCTAGAAACTAAAACCACTAAGTCATATATGTAAGGATCACTGCAATTCATGTATAGATCTAGAAAAACACACTTGTTTATGGATTTCTTTCTTTCTTCTTCTTCTTTTTTTTTTTTTTTTGGTTTTTCGTGGCGACAGGTTTGAATGACTTGCCAGAGGTCATACCGCTAGGTAATTATTAAGCATCTGAGACAGGATTTGAACTCAGGTTCTCCTGACTCCAGGGTCAGTGCTCTATCCATTGTGCCACCTATCTGCCCCTCCTATATTTCTTTTTAAATTAATACATCAATATATTGAAATTAGAGAGCAGCTGCATGTTAATCTGGTTCAGGCAGCACACTTTGGGTCATGTGTTAAGTCTCAGGGGCTCTATATATGACACATTTCTAGAGAAAGAGTAACTTTTACTTGGGGTCAAGTAAAAGGGCTATTGTGAGAACCTAATTGAGGTGTATATTTATTTGGCACCCACTCAAGGTGATGTGTGATTTCCTCTAGGGACATTTAGCAGCAAGATAGTAGAGGAGAAGACTAATGGAGGATGCTATTGAAGGTTGGGTTTAGTCAAGGCATAGCCAGTGATAGAACAAGAGTAAAAGGGATTTGATGATACATAACAAAGAAGGTCAAGTCTAACTGATGAAAAATAGCATCAAGATTCCAAAGAAGGGGTAAGGAGAGAAGAGGAAGGGACACATGACCTAGATATCTCTGCTGCCCTTGGCGCTTATTCTTAGAAAAAGCTGGAACATCAATGGCTCACCATTACAGCTAGAGAGGATGGAGGAAGGATGAACCAAGAGTTGGCCAATGAGCATCATTTAATGTGTAAATCTGAGCTTTCAAAGGATCATTCGATGACCTTAAAATAACTCCTTGTCACTCAAGTAATTAGACTTTATGCTGATAAGAGAGTTTAGAAATGTAGAAAATGCTTTCACATCTATAATTTCATGAGAAATGACAGCCCTGTGAGAGGGGGAAGGCAAATATTCTTATTTAATACATGAGGAAACTTAAGGGAAGAAAAAGACATGAAGTCATTAACACATTCATTTGAATTAGTTTTTTTTTAAATAATTATTTAAGGCAATGGGATTAAGTGACTTGCCCAAGGTCACATAGCTAAAGAATTATTTAGTGCCTGGACCTGGATTTGAACTCAGGTCCTCCTGACTCCAGGGCCCATGCTCTATCCACTGCTACACCTAGCTGCCCTTGAATTAGTTTTTAAGGACACTTTCTTCTGTCTTGGAAGAATCACAGGAGAAATAAAGAGTCCTGAGGATTGGCTGCTAGTGACTGATTGATAGTAAAGAACCAAATTTACCAAAATAAATTGACTTTACATATTTAAAATTATACTATGACTATGATTCCGGTCTTCTGTTACCGATGTTTTTAAACTGGCTGTTTGCCAATGGCCTGTGTTCTGAGTTCTACTTTTCCTTTCTTCTTTAAAGATTCATATATTATTTTGTTCAGAAAGATTTTCCCATCATTTTATGATAAATGCATCCATTCCCCTTTCAGTCAGCCTTCATACATTCTATCTTTTAGTTATGCTCCATTGGAATATATGCTACTTAAGAGCTGGGATGATTGTTTCCCTTTTTTCTTTGTATTCGCACAGCCTAGCCCAGTATCTGGCAAGAATGAGAACTTTACTGATCTTTGTTAACTGACTGATTGGAGCCACTATCATTTCTCTTTCCATTGTGCCTTATTGTTTCATTACATATGTACCAGAGGGCCTGGAATGCCTTCAAAAATGAATGCAAGTGAAGAATTTTCCATTCCTTGCTGCCACTGGGGAAAAAAATCGGAAATTACAATACAAATACTTATGGGAAGAAAAATGCATGGGAGCCATTAACACTTTCATTTGAATTACCTTTTAAGGACATTTTCTTCTGTTTTGGAAGAATCATAAGAGAAGTAAAGAGTCCTGTGGTTTCCTTGAAGATTTACTGTTAGTAAAGGACCAAAGGGTAGCTGGATGTCAATAAAAATAAATATTGTCTAATTCATAATGACGGATTTTGAAAAGATAAAATAAGCATCTAATTTCATAGACTTTGCAATTTTAGAAGTGTTCATATTCTCATCCCTCCAAGTAACCTCTCCATCACTGGTCATAATTGCAGCAATTTGACCATCATATGGTGAATCTAAATCTTCTTTTAATTTCAGTTAGTTACTGATGTTCTTATCTCAATTCATTCTCACTGATAAGTTGGGTCCCCCAGTGCAAGGCTAGAGAGCAAAGTCAAACTTGAAGTGTTTCACTATTAGTTATTTCATTCCCCACCAAGTTCACTTCTGAATACAACAAAGCTGAAAACCAGGTCCCTCCTTCTTGTAGGTCCCAGTATCTTGGTAATGGGACCAGTGCTCTTTTGCTCAGTCCTGGGGACCATACTGGTAAATCAGAAGATTTAGCCAAGGACTTTCATCACTGAATCACTGCTCCCTTGATCTGTCAAAGGCCACAAAGTCACAACAGTTTCCAATACTCATTCCTCTAAAAAACCAGTGAAGTATAAATACAAAGAGCCAGGCCCAGTGGCACCATGTTTTATCCACATATTGGTCTGGGTGAGGAGAACTTATGGCCTCTCTTTTCTGTCAGAAGCTAACAGCAAATTTTTCCTTGAACATAGTCAATTAAAAAAAGAGATTACAATTAACCACCTGTGAATCTTTTGTATACGTCAGTTCTGGTTTAACAGTCAATCATAGAGGCCCTTTCTTCACTACCTGAGTTGATAGAAAATGATCTTGGAATATCTGCACATAATCCAGAGTTATGCATATGGGGGATTGATGTGTTCCTGTGCATGCTTATAAAGACTAGATTATCAATGGTCAATAGTTTAAAACACTGTGAGTTTCCTGGATTAAACTCAGATTCATAAAATGGAAAACCTGGAAAAGATATCCTAATGATTTAATCTTACTCCTCTCCCTTAATGAATAAAACAGTTAGATGGTAGCAAGACTGGGAAAAAGAGGGACATGGCATAGGAAGAGTATGAAAAAAACCATCTGGATAGAAAGTCTACCCTGTACCCAGAAGGGGAACTCATGAGAATATGAAGGAGGACCAAATAAAAGTTTTATTTATCTCTCATCTCATCCTTTTGCCCAGTTCACCTCTGTAATAGGAAGGATTGAGAGAGATCAACATGGATGCTACAAGTAACTAGAATCAGATCTATGGAATACCATATATTTCTAATTATAGGTTTATCACAAACAGAAAGTCAAAATAATTTCAAGGGATGGAATTGGACTGATACTAGTAACTTAATGCTTTCTTAAAAACTTTTAGAGATATTTGGAGATCATTTGTTCTCAGGAGTAATCTGATAAATATTTAACAACAAACTAGAAAAAAGTCTGTAAATCATAATTTAAAATTTTATATGCATTATTTACATTTTATTAATCATTTTTTTAAATTTCAGAAAATCAATAATCACTCAAGTTCTGATGAATAGAATTTTCCGATTTCTGAGATGTAAATGTTCATGCTGAAAATTTAACTATCAGCTAGTATGAGCTATTTCCAGCATACCTTTGCTTTTGTTGGTCCATGTTACATTAAACAAAGTGTTGGTTTTTTTATTTTATCCTTGTCAATGGATTCAAATCAGCTCTCTTTTCCTCATTGTACTCTGGGGCCTATAAACTTTTGGAAGGTTGTAAAAGTTTTTGAATATCAATTCCCTTCTTCACCTGTCAGTAGAAATGATAGTTCTTTAAGGAAACACACCCATGCACAAACACAAAACCCCCTTAATGATAGGTTCCTCTCATGTTAGCACTATTATTATCATTAGCTTTTGTGTGAGGTCAGTCTACTTAGGTGCCAGGAGCCATTAAAATCATTAATAGGTAAATCTGAGATAGATTATAAAGATTCTTAGTAGAATTCAGTCTAGACTAAAATTTGGAGACAATAGAGTTGAATCATTTTTTAAAAAAAAGATATCTGATGCAAAATTCTTTTTAATTACTTTTTTTAAATGCCAGCCTTTAATTTCTCCCTTTCTCATATAGACATTTGCTGTTGCCTGAGACATTTACCAAACAACTCTCCTGACACTGTGCAATGACATGAATCAGAAATATTGAGGTTGCACATTTTTCCTTCCCCCTAAAGTAAAGTTGGCCATCTTATTTCTCTTTCAGCTTTGGGATTGCCAAGCCTTTCATATACCTGAAGTAGAGAGAGTTAGCATCCAGCTTTGCTAAAGGTTGATGCCAAAGAATTTCATAAAATGGTGGGTCAAAGCAATTGTAGTTAGGAGTAACAGTATCCCAGCAACCAAATGACTCCATTTAAAATATAGTCATTATTCTCTCATCATTAAATGGGGTAGGGGATGGACTGGCAATTCAGTATGCAGAAGTTCCCATTGTGATATTCTTCCCCACCTCCATCTTTGGGCATTTGGGATCTTTTAAATTAGAACACTTCTTTCATGAATCCATATATACATCCACACACATCCACACTCATAACATGCACGCACACACACACATATAATTAAAACTTCATTCATTGCTTCCTTTAATCTCCATAGTTAAAAACTATACATTTTTCTGTTGGGTTAGGAACAGTTCCAACTTCCAATCCCCAATTTAGATTACATGCTCAGAAACTAACTCCAAACATTTACTGAGTTTGAAGGTCATGGAGCTATTGATTGATTTCCAGTTATAATATATGTTGTCCTAACATGATTTTTTTAAATTCTGGGCTAAGTCCAAAAATGCAAGGATCAAAGCATCTGGACTTGTTGCTTTTATGTTTGGCATATAAAGGGGCTGGCAGTCACCAATGTGGTCTTGGCTGGGCTCTTCATGTTTTCATTCTCTGATGTGAAACAGTTGGGAATCACAGACCCTCCAATGGCTTGAGTGGACTAAATAAAAATTGGCTTAATAACCTGCCAAGCATTTGGAAGTGCCAGCCTCCACTGGTGAAAAGCACTTATTGGCTGTGGCATGTTCCTTTCTTTCCTTCTTTCTCATTTTAAAAGGAAAAAAAATTGTTATAAAATTGGCATTTTGAGAAACAGTGTTTGAAATAAGTAAACTATTCATCTCATTATCCTGACTTTATCATCTTTCATCTTCTTGTATTCATTATGGTACATTGTGTGTTGTGTATTTATATGTTATGTTCCTTTTTACTGTGCCTCAGATGAAAAAAGTATGAGTTGACTTCAGAATCAGTGACACTTGGGTACTCAACTTTCATTCATTTATCTGCAAGCATTTTGTAAAGTGCCTAATATTTTTAGTAGGGGCTGAGAATACAATGACAAAAATGAAAAGATCTTTGCCCTCAGGGAGTTTCATTCTTTCAAGAAATTTTTATCTCAACAGGTAAAACTGTCTTCCCAAGTAATGACAGTCCAGTTAGCCATGAATTTTAAGGTTGCAACACTGCTGTTTAGGTCAATGATAGTTCTTCTGGTCCATTGGTCTCTGGTAGGATTATGAAAAGAAAAGATAATAATATTATGAATGTATAGTAAGAAATCTTTATTAGTTACCTTAGATACTTATCATGCAAGGCAAGGTAACTAATAAAGGCCAAAGGATGCTAAATGTAGTCAAGGATTAGTTGTAAAAAAACGTTCAATGTTTTTCTCTTCATTGCCATTATATCCGCCCCCCCCATTGGTTTTCATTTACTTCATATCAGAACTCCAATTAACATGTTAGTTTTTTAAGGAAGATGTTAAAGAAGAAAAAATACAATCTGTTTCTTCTTATACAAGGGAAGTAACAAGTAAAAAGAATTTCCTGAATGACACCTTACTGGTCATTTAATACAAACAATTTAAATCAATTCATGTGCTTGTCATGGCATCACTTTCCGGATGTTATAATCTTCTTTGAGAATGAAGGAAAGACATCATCATCATCTTTGAAAAAGGATTCCCTCTAGTGAAAATCCAACAAGTTGTCATATAGCTTATGCTTGTGACTCCCAGGCAGGTCAAATCCACTAAACAAAATAAATCTCTAATTCGTTTTTTCTTTCTTTTCTCTAATCAAGTCAGTTAACTACTTCTTTGCCATTTCTACTCATTATCTTTGATTCTTCCTCTGAGGGAAGCCAAAAAAACAAAACAACAAGCATTTTTTTCTCTTCTTATTTCTTCAAATACCTCAAGACAGCTATCAAAACAGCTATCATTTTATGTTTTAGTGTCCTTTCCTCCAAGCTAGATATAGGTCATAGGATTATGAATTTAGAGTCAGAAAAGAACCGCCGAATCTATTTAAACCAGGCTTTTCATTTTACAGAGAGAAAATTGAGGTCCATGATGGTTAAATGACTTGCTTAAGTTATTTTACATATAATAACTAAAAGTTGCTAGAGATAGATAACTGAACACAGTAAGTGAAAGAAGCAGGCCCTCTGGCTCATGAACAAGTATTTATTTGATTATTTCATACTGTCTCCTCAGTTCTTTTACCCAATTCTCATGTGGCATGATCTCAAGGCCCTTTACCATATTGGTAGTTTTCCTCTGAAAGCTCAAAAGTTTATTTGTTTTCTAACAGATCTATGATTTTTTCTCAAATGTGATGATAGGAATAGAAATTAGATCTGCAATTTTAGTAATAGAAAGAACTGCCAGGTGAAGAAAGTCCTACCAAGGCAAGTTGACAACTTTTCTACCATTTATAGAGTTAGTTTCCTCAACCATTGAAAGATTAAGTGATTTGCCCCAGGCTAAGGCTTGAACTTGGAGTAGCTAAGTGGTGCTAAGGATGGAGGATTGAATCCTAGAGTTAGGGGGACTTGAGCTCCAATCTGATCTCAGACACTTGCTGATTGACCCTGGTTAAGTCACTTAAACCCAATTGTCTAAACTAACCCCCCCCCCTAAAAAAATCCCCAACTCTTTAACTTAGACCTTTCTATTTTCAAAACTATCTTATTTGCTGATCTGACTCTCAGAATATAGTGACTTGAGTGAATCACAATATTCCATGTGGGATCTATGACTGGTTTAGAAAAGTGAAGTGAGGCCAGCTAGGTGGAGCAGTGGATAGAGCATTGACCCTGAAGTTAGGAGGACCTGAGTTCAAATTTGGTCTTAGTCACTTAATAATTACTTAGCTGTGTGACCTTGGGCAAGTCACTTAACCCCATTGTCTAAAATAAAAAAAATAATTAAAAAAAAGAAAAGAGAAGTGGTGGCAGAAATCTCCACCTGGCTATTTAAACATAACCACAATAGGAGACACCAGTTTGCCAACACCTGGGATCTGATTTGGAAAAGTCTTGTAGACAGGTGAAATCATCCCAAACCTATACAATCCAGACCTGCCACATCACAGGTCCATGTATTTCTTTCCCTTCCCCCATTAGTATTAGCCAAATATACAAGCAAAAGGAAACTCTCAGGGGAGGGGAATGTGGTACGATTTTGTATAACTCTGATTAAAATCATATGTGCACATAGTACCCATGTAAAGGCTAAAGAGAGAAGTTCAGCTACCAAAGACTGCCAATCTGGCATTTTTCACTGGCTTGAAAGTGTACTACTTTTAAACTAGAAAAATGACATTTGAATTGATAATTTGAGCAGACTGGGCTTCATTTGCATGAACTTGATAAATCTATAGCAAACACACATGATACAGAATATATTCAGAAGGGAAAACCCCTATTGTTAAATTAAGATCATTCTTTTAAACAAGGGAATTTGGGGCTCCCCCCACTTATAAATTAACTCTTTCAGCTTAAATATTTGTTTGCTTTTCTTAATGTCACTCAGCTAACAACCCTGTACCCAAGCATTCCTTCTGTGTGAGGGAATGATGAAAAACAAGGTATTCTAATACTTATACCTAGTCTGTGTATCCAAAGGCTTTAAAAAATATTTTGTTTATAAGCTAGTAAGTGAGCATATGGGCAATTCCTTTCTGGGTGCAATTGCTTCATCCCCCACATTTTGGCATTTCATTTTATTAGCAGAAAGTTCACATATGGTTTCCATGTTCCCAAGCTGTCTTTATGGATTCACCAACTGAGTCTGGCTTAATTTTCTTCCTCTTACCTTCTCTACCCATTTCCCAGATGCCACTATTCAAAGGGAGAGTCCCTTCTTAGTTTGGAAGAGCCTACCTTGGAATCCATCTCCAGCAAGTATCAGGGTCTTCACCTGAAGTAAACATAAAAACCAAAGCCTGCAAACTTTCCTGAAGGGGGTCTGATGCCAGAGCCAAAACATTTATTTTTTTTCAAACAATAACATTATTCTATAAACACACCGGGCTCCAGAGGACTTTAATTTCACTGTTCCATCTGGCTCTTCCAAGCTGCCAGTGGAGGAGACTCTTAGAAACTATCCATCAGTTCTGGAATGATGGAGAGGGGATGCAATGCAAAGGGAATCTCTTAAGGGTTGAAGTGTAGAAGACACAGTCTAGCCGATGAAGGCCAAAGAATGACAGAGCACAAAGGAGCTCATTCAGCTGAGTTTGGTTTAAGCTTTCCAGTGTGTGTGTGTGTATCTTTGTGTTCCTGATAGAGTTAATTGCTTGGAAAACTGTACAACTTGCAGATTCTGGCCAAGTGGTACACACTTGGAATAAGGAATCGCCGAACGTCAGACTGAAACATCTTGGGCTGCCTTCCGAGGGGCTTACTTTAGGTTTTCTAAGGGGTAGAAGTTGATCGTTTTTCTTCTCCTCTATATTGCTCTCTTGGTCAGGGAGAAAGAGAGAGAGAGAGAGAGAGAGAGAGAGAGAGAGAGAATCCTTCCAAAAGGATGTAGGGGATTTGGGTGTAGCTTTAGCTAACATTGTGGTAGGATTTCTAAAACAATCATGACAAAATCAAACATTCTCTTCTCATTGGAATTGATTCAAAGGGCATGGCTGGGTTTTACTTATGGCTTACATTATTTATAAACTCTTTGAAGATGAGGATGGTTTCACTTTTTTATTTGTAGACCCAGTGCTTATATGGTATCTGGCATACAATATTAAAAGCTAGAATAGGTGGGGCAGTGGATAAAATGCCAAACCTGGAGTAAGAAAAACTCATCTTCATGAGCTCAAATCTGTCTCCGACACTTATTTGCTGCGTGACTCTGGGCACATCACTTAATCTTGTCTCAAATTCTTTATCTGAAAAATGAGCTGGAAAAGGAATTAGCAAGCAAAAAATAGCCAAGAAAACCCTCAAATGAGGTCATGAAGATTTTGACATGACTAATGAGTTAATGGACAACTAGTTTTTTTTACAATTCTTTATTGTTGGTAAAATGCTGTATTTGTTTTATACAAATCAATAAATGCTTCATAAAATTTTGTTAATTGATTGATAGAGTGATGGAGAAATAGAGAGCACTCTGGTTGGACATTCTTTAAAGGAGCTTGAGTCTAGGTTATATAAGGACTCAAGGAAATGGAAATGCTTATCCTAGAAATGAGGCAATTTGGTGAGGATGTGATATCTGTCTATCATGTGGAAGAAGGATCAGTCTTGGCCTTTTTGGCCTCCGAGGTAGAACCAAGAGTATTGGGTACAAGCTACAAAGAAATAGGTTTGGGTTAAGTGTCAGAAAACTCTATTGTTAGTTCCCAACAATAAGAGCTGTCCAAGGTGGAAAGGACTGCCTTATGGGAAATGGATTCCTTTAATTGGTCATTTTGAAGCAGAAACTCCAGGTGTTTTATGGTCAGAGGCAGAAATTGAACCCAGGTATTCTTGGCTTCAAAACTGGTTCTTGATAATATCTCACACAGCCTAGAAAGAATAAGAAAGAGTAAATTCAAATCAGTCAGAAAGATTTGAGTCTATTCATTACATGAATATTTATTGATGCTTCCTTTGATTGCTTGGTCCTCCAAGAGCCTCTATTTTTAACAAAAATGCCCATCTTGGCCCATCTTCATTATTCTCTGTGTTCTAACCAGTGAAAATGCTTGACGTTTGGAGATCAGCTGTCTTGTTTGAGAAAGCACAAGGAGGTCAGTGCCATTGGATCCCAGGATTTATTAGTGAAGGGGAAGTAAGGTAGAAGAAGAATTAAAAAGTTGGGATGTGAAGAGCCTTAAATGCCAAATAGGGGATTTTATATTAGCTCCTGGAGGTAATAGGGGAACCACTGAAGTTTACTGAATGGTAGAAGTGGTGGTGGTAGTTGTGGTGGTGGTATTGCATTGTGTGTTTGTGTGTGTGTGTGTGTGTGTGTGTGTGTGTGTGTGTGTGTGTTTAGATCTTCACTTTAGAAAGATTAATTTGACAGCTGAATTGAAGATAGACTCACTGGGGAAAATCTTAAGGCAAGAAAACCGATCAGCAAGCTATTGTAATGATCCAGGAATAAGGTGATGTGGATCTGTACTATGGTGATCTTAGAAAAAAGAAGAGGTCATATAGGAAAGCTGCTGTAAAGGTAAAATCAACGTGCATTGAGAATAAACTGGCTATGGAATGGGTGAGAGAGTAAAAAACCCAAGAATGAATTTGATCAGTTGCTGGATGTCTGAATAGATAGTGGTACCCTTAATAGTAATCAGGAAGTTTTAAAAGATGGAAGGTTTGGGAGAGGGGGGGGAAGATTATGAGTCTAGTTTCTGACATGTTAAATTTAAGAAACCTTCTATTCTCATGAGATCATATATTTAGAGCTAAAATGGGCAGTTGTGATCATATTCCTGACTTTCCCTTCAAGATAAACTTCCTAAAGCTGTAGAAAACAAAACACATGACTTTGAGGTCAATGGAATGGGAACACTTCATATCATGTTACACTTGAGCACATTCTGTGTACTTTGCTCTGTGTAGTCATCATGGAAATGAGGCAGATTGATGATGTAGCAAAATGTTAAAGCCCTTGGGTCATATTAGTTGAATTTTGGCTTTTTAAAATGCAACTTGGTGTCATTTTATAATTTGCACCAAAATGAATTTTGCATTACTCAAACTCCTTTTAACCAAGATGTAGTTTAAGAAACTGAATCCTGTTGTAAATTGTTCTGATAATATGCACAGCTTTTGTTTTTAACAGTTTTTCTTTTTGTTTTTTTTTTTGCAAGGCAATGGGGTTAAGTGAATTGCCCAAGACCACACAGATAAGTAATTATTAATTGTCTGATGCTGAATTTGAACTCAGGTCCTTTTGACTCCAGGGCCAGTACTCTATCCTTTGCACCACCTAGCTGCCTCCAACATTTCTTTTGTATGTAGAAAAAAATGACTGTCCCATATTGATTCATATTCTCCACTGAATACTTTTCTACTTCCCCTTTTGAGAGGCTCTAAAGAATAATCAGAATCTAACTTTTAAGTAATTTCTTCATTTTTATTCCATTGTCTTCTCTTCCCTTCTTTCCCCTTCCCTTCCTTTCTTTCCCCCTTTCTTCTCCTTCATGGATACCACAAGTTCCCAATGAACAGAGGAATAAGGATCCTACAGTCCCCTCTTCATATTTTCCCCTTAAACTTGTAGTGATTCTGAGGATCCAGAAGGAAACTGCCTCCATGAAGACAACATCCAGTGTTATTGCCTATCGCAGCCGGCCTTCTCATACCAAACTAAAACAATCTCTAGCACAAGAAGAGAGTTGTTACTTCTTGTCTACAGCAAGGTCTGGTCACATGCTCAGATATTTTGGTAGCTGGGTAGGACTTCGAGCTACCAACGTTATACCAAGAAGCTTCAATTCTTCTCTGCTACCCTCTTGTCGAGTACAGTCTCAGAAGACAGAATGGGTGACTTTCGTTCTACCTCTTCTTCCTTGACCTCCATAGAATCTTGTGTACAAAGTCCAAGGTCCAAAATGTTGGGCTCTTTTCTCTTTTTAGAGCTTTCTGGAATAACAAGATTGGTATTTTTATTTGCTTGAGTTAAATTACTATGAACTTCTGATGAAAATACTGAAACATTGGGCAAGTAATTGATTCCAACTATGTTGAAAATATGATAATAAGAATTGGAATGAGAAGGGGCTGGTAGGGTCAGGGATATATAAAAATCAATCAAAATATATAAAAATATTCAGTTTAAGCAGCAAAATGAAAACAACTCACAGAACTACCAGTTCCGACTGAACATTTCCAATCTCTGGTCCTTGGTTCTATGCTTGAGTGGTTCCAGGAACAACAGAAAACCATACATTGCTAGAATGCCAAATACAAGAAAGGAGTATGTGTGTGTGTCATTCTGACTTCCCTTTGGAGCAGACCAAGCATTTTCAAACTTAGCATCCCTTGCCCACATGAGTCAGTAACTTGGGAAAAGAAGTCAGAGTTGCTGACTCCTTCCTAAGTGAAACCTTGCTCCAGAACTTGAAGAAGGAAATTCTGGGCCTGAGGCAAGACTGGAAAAGTGGAGTGTGACTACTTATTTCAAGCTTTAAGCCTTATTGAAACATGTGTTTACCCTACTCACAGAAGCACCATCTCAGACTTGGAAGGGACCTCAGAGGCCAAATAATTGAACCCACACTTGACAGAGCAGCCCTTGTCCACTCTCCTCATCCAGTGGTCATCTAGCCTTGGCTTGAGCACTTAGAGTGATGGAAAACCCACTGACTCTTGAGGCAGTCCATTCTAGTTTGGTTAGCTTTAATTTGGGGGGAATTTTCTCTTATGTTGGGCCAAAATATGCCTCACGGTGACTGCCAACCATTGCTCCTACTTCTGCCCTCTGAGATCTGGTAGAATAGCCTAATTGCTATTTGATTAAGCTCTTCATAGTTTGATCTCTAGCCATAATTCTTATCCTCCCTTCCCTTCCAACAGACTTGGACTCTACTCTTGGTTCTCCTGGCTCTGATAGGTGCTTTGTCTCATATTACTGGGGCTCAGACTTCCTTGTCATTCATCACCAATTTCCTGACTCTTATTGCTATTCCTTTTTCAGCTTCACCTTCTATATTATCTTCCCTCATTAGACTGAAAACTTCTTAAAGACAAGGACTATTTGTTAATTTGAATTTGTTATTTCAATGCTAAGGGCACATAGGAAAGGCTTAATAAATTACTTCTCTCCCCTGTCCCCTCTCTCTTTTTCCCTCTCTGTTTCTCTCTGCTGTTTGTTTCTCTCTCTCTCTTAATTCCATATTTTCCCAAAAATCTTTTCTTTGGGGTTAAATATCACTTCTTTTAACCCTTCAATATCCCAGCTGTTATTATCTAGAATGTTCCCCAAAATAGCTAAATTTTTCTTAAATTGTGGCATCTAATACTGGAAAAAAATGATCCAGATGTGGTTCAAGTAGGTCAGTAGGAGTATCAAAAATTTGACATTCTGCCAGAAAAACATTGTACACCCTAACAGCAACATGGGGGTGCTGATTAACTTTGATGAACTTGCTGATTCCATCAGTGTAATAATCAGGGACAATTTTAGGGGACTTGTAATGGAGAATACCATCTGTACTGAGGGAAGGAATGGTGGACTTTAAACAAAGATAAAAGATTATAATCTTCAATTTTCAAAAAAGTTGTCTTATGTACTACATAATTTTGCTATCTCTAATATTTTATTTCTTCCTCAAAGATATGATTTTTTCTCTCAACACACTCAATCTTGATCAATACATATCATGAAAACAATGTAAAATTATTACATTTCTTTCTGTTGGGGGAAGGATGGAAAGTTGTAAAATTCAAAACATTAAGAAAAATGATTGATAGAAACTACTATTGTATATAATTGGAAAACAAATAAAATATTTATATAATTTAAAAAATGGTATTCTGGACATACAATTGAATTTATATATGTATTTGCATATCTATATCAAAAAATATACCTACACATCTAAACCTAAATATGTGTGTGTGTCTGTGTGTGTGTGTATCTCACAGATCTAAATCTAAAAGGGACCAAAGAAATCTTCTAATCTATTAAAAATGCAAACTCACATAAAAGAAAAATCTTTCATTTGATGTTAATTTGAGGACTTCTTGGAGCAGGAAGTTTCTTCAGCAACAGAGGATTGCTACTATTCTATAGCTTGGCCAATAAGTCTTAGAGATGTTCATGGGGCAGTGTAAAGTTCAGGAATTTCCCCAGACTAATGCAAATAATAAATGACAGGAGAAATTAGAATCCAGGACTCCTAAGTCCTTTTTCCATTGTATTAAAGCAAGACACACTTGGATGAATCTTAGTAATATCTACCTCCTTTTCAATCACTTTGTCACCTTTACTGTAGAAATGAAAAGAGGGTCATATGAGACTGCATGCTCTTTTCCATTTTTTTCCGGATCATAGATAATCATGGAGAAAGATTCTATGACATCATTCTGAGGATGCACCTCTCCATGATTAGCTAAGGTAGTCCTCAGAAAGCAAACATTGTTTATTATTAGAAGTATGACAAAAACCAAGAATAATAACTCACAAGACTTACAAAATGCTATGCATGTTAAATCCTTTGGTTTTCATGCTTCTAAGAAAGAGGGTATAATGGTTGGGCTCGTTTTACAGATGAAGAAACTGCAGCTGAAAAGTCAATTGCCCATGTTCACACATGTAGCAGGTGTTTGAATTCAGGTCTTAGTGATTCCACACCCAGTGCTTCATCCACTATAACACTGTGGCTGCTTCAGAGTAGCTCGGGAGTCTTTCTGGTATAACTGGTATTCCATGACATAGCTCTCCATCAAGGATCTATCACTTTCTTCCCTCCATGAGGCATCAGAGTAGGATGTGAATCAGTCATATGGGCTAGGCAAGAATATATGGAATTCAATCTGTAGCTCTGGAGGGAACATTCACAATGGTAAGATCACAGATCTAGTGGCAATAAGAGTCCGGAGTAGTAACAAAATGACTTGTGAAGTCCTGGATGACTTCTATCAGACCTACCTCTAGTCTTATTTTTGCCTCGCTACTCTTCTTCAGGCACTTCCATTATCTCCTGGATCATCCTGAAGCTTATTGAAAGTCAGCCTTACTTTCACAAATCAACATTTTTTTTCATAATTTAAGGTGAAACCAATGGCTATATAGGCACAATATGTCCCTCAATGGGTTTCAATGAATGACTCAATCAGCACATGCTTATTAAGTGCCAGTCCTCACATAACTGATGACTAACACTCTAAAGTACGAACATCTTGATTTATAAAAGCAGTTTTACTCACATTTCTATAGAGTCATATGTAGGGGCATTATAAAACAATTGTAGCAAAAGAATTGCAAGGACTAAAAAAACAGAGGGCTGATCAGATGATGGGAAAGAGAGAAACAATGGAAAGATGACATGTTCTGCTGTTATCTTCAGGACATCAGGAGAAGGAACAGAAACCTCACCACACTGAAAGGAGGATCCTAATGGGATAGGCATTGCTGGGGCACATTCTGCAACACTGGAAGGTAGAACCATAGTGATATCCCAGTTCCACTGTAATATTGAAGTTACAAATATGTAAAACCCTCTCTTATGCAGAAATCTTTCTATGCTTGTATATATAATACTTGTACATGCATGGGACTTTTAATGAAGTCAGGAATGTTATAATTTTATAGGGGTGGGGAGAAATCCTTCAAATGTTCATAAAATTGAAGGCATTGCTATTTATGGAGCCCCACAAAGTCAAGATGTTCACTCACTGATTGTCTTCTGGTTCCCCTGACCTGTATTTTTGCCTAAGGGGGACTGAAAACTTTCCAAATAAAGTATTGGGAGTTGCCTTTTGTAAAGATTTCTTTCACTTCCCCACTCCCCTCAGCCTAGCCTAGAGGTGTGATTGAATCCTCTTTTCCTAATCCTGATTGAAAACCTTGGCTTAGATCCCATTTTATTTTTTTCCTCCACAAAAGAGTACAATCATCAGACTTTGACCAAGTATAAAAATACCTTCCTGGACTGATTTCTTTTTGTCCTGTCATCCTCTCTCTTCAGTGTATTTATCTTCATTTCTCTAAGACTGGGAAGAATTAAGTGGGTTAAGTTAATGCTGGGAGGGAAAAATCAGAATTGAAAAGTTTGGCCACTTAGATATCCCCTTTCCTCTCCCTCTTAAAAAAAGGAGAAGTTTAGAATTCTTCCACTGAAGGAGAGGGGAAGGAAAAGAAATCTGTCTGTAAAGGATGTGGAATGATAGACACACCCCCCCTTAATTTTTTTTTTGTCTTCTGCCTTAAACTTTAGATTTTGGACTTAGAGTTGGGAAAAAAGTCCCAGTTTTCTGAGCTTTTACTTGATTCTACAGTCAGAGGCAGAAGTGCAAGGAAGCAAGAAGACCAAATCATCTAATTTTGGGGTTTGGCAGAGATTCATAAGATAGATAAAACAATGTAGATATTGTGGCTTCTGACCCTTGTCAGTCAGTGAAGCAATAGAATAAATGGCAACGCCAATTGACTTACTCTCTCATATTGCAAAGCTCCCAAAATAAACTTGGGAAGAGACAGGGGTCATGAGACTTTGAAAATGAGGAAATTGGCTGGGAAGTCAGTTTGTATTGGAGTTGTGTAATCTGTGCTGTTAGTCATAAACCCATGTTGAGGTATGCTAAATGGTATTAGTGAAGGCAGTCCAATTCCTGTAGGAAAGTGTCTGGGAATAGGCTGGTTTGTTTGCATTGGGTGTCCAGTGCTGACAAGGAGATGAGTCCAAGGCAGAGGGGGCAGTGAATAAGAAAGGGTGTTTCCTTTGGCCAGTTTTCAGTATCAGAAAATCTCAGAGGTGGAAAGGACTTTAGAAGACATTTAAGTTAACTCTACCTGAAGAAGAGTTCTTTCACTGTTATATTTGACAATGGTGATTTCCTCATCTTATCCTATCCTGTCACACCTTAGAGTAGTCATAAAAGTGAAGTTCCTAGGGATAGCTTTGTCCTTCCTTGCCTCTTCCTAGGGAAATCTTTTCTTTCATCAAAGTCAAGTTCAGATGTCATCTTTCTCTGACACTGTCTCTGATCTCCCACTGAACTTGAGCCTTCCTTTTTTAAACTTGACCTAATTATTTTGAATCTCACTTCACCTATGCCAACTCCTTGTGTATGATTCCTTGTGTCATTCTTATTTTCATCATCAGAATCCTCTATTGGATTGTAGCAGTTTTCAAAATAAGGAAATGAGGAAAATGAGGAAAAACAGAATTATTTTGTATTTTAGAATTTCTTGCACCTAGCAGAATGAAAGTGCATACATAATAAAGTATTTGTTGAGTGAATGAATAGCACCACCATTCAACAAGTTTCCTGTGTTTAGCCAGATTGTACCACTAATTGCTCCTTGTCTTTGTCCTGCCCCTATTGTTTCCGTACTTTCACATAGGCTTCCCAGCCAATTCTTTCACAGGCGGGGGTCGGGGTGAGCAACACAAATTGTGGATTACGAGCAATATGAAAACCCAGAATTTTCCTGCTATTTCTTTCCATCCATATCTGTGCCTAGCTCATTTCTATATTTCTTTGTCTTTTGAGTTCTTTAGTCCCTCAAGTCTAAGAGTACTCACCTATTATAGTATTATGCCCAAAGGGTTCATTTAAAGGGAAAAAAATCCTAACAATTAAAGTAACTGAAATTAGAGTGGGTTGTTTTATTAGGTAGTTGATTTCTCCTCTTTTGGTGTTTTCGTGAAGGCCTACACATTGTCTCTTGTGAGTATAATTTAGTAGGGATCATTTTGTGAAATATGGATTGGACTAAGGTAACTACTTCACATTTCCACATCTAATTATTCGTCTGTGTCTGTTGCTTCCTCATTGATGATGAGATCTGAAAAGTTGGAGAGGACAAAAAATGAGGAAAAGGAGCCATATTTACGTACACTGGTGAAAAAATGACTGACTGACATAGATGTCGGCTTCCAAACTGGTCCTGCATATAAGATTTTTTTTTTTTCCCTGCTTCTGCTGAACCAATCTCTTCAGATTTCCTACTTTCATTATTTCCCTTCTCTTTTTAATATGGGACTAGGAGTTTGTAATTTATTTAGATCAGGACATTACTATCAATTGATTCCTGACTTTGAATAACCAGCAGTAAATATGTTGAAGTAGAATGAGAAGGAGCAAGGGTCTCCAAGACACCAGTGCCAATAGATGGCTTAACAGCTCAAGAGTGGTAGCTCTTCCCCCACCACCCACCCTACCTAAGTCCCATCTAACCCAGTCTGTCAGTAACAAAGAAAAGGAAATAGAAAGTGGAGCAAGAAGAGAAGAGGAAGTATAACCATATTATCGTTACCTAGGGGAAGACGATGTAGTCTTGATTCTCCAGAATCATGCATGTTGGATAAATTGGTGTAAAATGTATTAAAGATTTGAAGATACTGTTTTTAAGAAAGTGGACGGTATGATAGGAAGGCAGGATGGCATGGAGGATAGAGAAATCTAGGTTCAAGTCTTGCCTTTAACTGTGTGACCTGGGGCAAGTCATTAGCCAAAGTAAGATGTTCGATTGCAGAGAAGTTACTGATTTCCATTGATAAAGGAATCTGCTCATGCAGAGCTTCCTACAAGTTTGATTAGAAAAATAGATGTAGCAAAAATAAAACCAAACTTAGTTTTAAAAACCTGCATGCCATTTTTGGTTATATAAAAATGACAGCATCTGAGTTAACTTCCAGATGTTCTGGATGGAGAGGAGTCAGAATAACTTATTTCTCCCTTCCTCAACTCTAATCAGGACTGTAGGAAAATAAGTCTTAAAAATCATGTGACTGGGACAGCTAGGTGGCGCAGTGGATAGAGCACTGACCCAGGAGTCAGGAGTACCTGAGTTCAAATCCGGTCTCAGACACTTAATAATTACCTAGCTGTGTGGCCTTGGGCAAACCACTTAACCCCCATTGCCTTGCAAAAACTAAAAAAAAAAAAAAAATCATGTGACTGAGGCAGTAATTGTAAGGTTTACACGATTCTAGAGATAGCTTCTATATAATTAGTCATTTTATTAATATAAGAAGTCAGAGGCATTCTCAAATGCCAATAACCTCTCATGATGGCAGGTTCACATTTTATATATCCTTGGAAGAGTGGGTGACAATCAATTCTGATTAACTCGCAATTAAGGGAATGAATCTTACAAAGAGAAGTGAGCTCAACAAAGAGATTATCTTTACACCCAGACCTCCCTGTTCCCTCAACCTTGGACAATTTACACAATTCACCCAAACTTGATTTAATGGGAACACAATGAACAGGAATTCACTTTTGATAAGATGGTCTAGGTAGGGTAATTTTTGGCAGAAATCTGTGTTGTCCTTCAAAGGCTGGGCTGCAGAACAATGAAATATGGCAGGGGTAAAAGGCTGGATCTCTCTCATAATTGTTTATTAATAACCATTTCTCTCACAGCTTACAATTATTAAGAGATTAGAACCACCTTATAACATTCTCCTCCCATCCTTTTCACACATTTATTCAAACTAATATTCTTTGAATAGAGACTTAGATAAGTTTACTGGGTTTCAAGTCTTTGAGTTTGGAATGAAAGTTTCTTCTAACTCTTAGGTGAAGGATCTTGGAACAAATGTATCATTTAGTCACATCAAAAGTAGAAAGTATTTTAAAACCTTGGATTTGTTAGGCTCTCTGGATATGTCAGCTCTTCTCTCTTTCTCTCTGAATGAATGTCTATATCTATGTCATCTATCTCTATCTCTATCTCTATATCATCTATATCTATCTCTATCTCTATATCTATCTAATCTCTCTCTATCTCTCTATCTCTATCTCTATCTCTATCATCTATATCATCTATATCTATATCTATATCTATATCTATATCTATATCTATATCTATATCCATATCCATATCCATATCCATATCTATATCATCTATATCTATATCTATATCATCTATCTCTATCTCTATCTCTATCACTATCTATATCATCTATATCTATCTAATCTCTTTCTATCTCTCTATCTCTATCTCTATCATCTCTATCTAATCTATAATCTCTCTCTCTATTTCTATCTCTATCTCTCTCTGCTCTATCTCATCTGTCTCTATATCTATCATCTCTATTTCATCTCTATGTTTAACTCTATCTATGTATATCTATCTATCTATCTATCTATCTATCTATCTATCTATCTATCTATACTTTTTTTCTGGAAGACAAGAGCATCATTTTTTTCCCTCCCTCTCCTCTTGGAGATTGGAGCAACAATCAATCAATTAGTAAACATTTCATTATCTTTACTATCTTGCAGACACTGGAGACACAAAAAAAGAGGTAAAAGACAGTTCCTGCTCTCAAGGAGTTTTCAGTCTAATGGAGAGAGAATAAGCAAGCAAATATATACATATATATATATATATATATATATATATATATATATATATATATATACAAAGCAAACTCTTTACAGAATAAATAAGAAATAATAGAGAGAGGGATGTAGCAGAATTAAGAGGGGTTGGGATTTCAATTGGGACTTAAGAAATTCCAGGGAAGTGAGGAGGTAAAGAGGAAGAGGAAGAGCATTGCAGGCTGGAGGAATGGCCCAGAGCCAGGAGATGGAGGGATTTGTTTTTGGAACAAGTAGGAAGTCAGTATTGGAAATTCCGTGGTAAGGAGTAAGGTTTAAGGAGACTAGAAAGGTAGGAGGAGACTAGGTTATGAAGACTTTGAACACTGAGCAGTGGGTTTTGTACCTGAGCCTGGAGGCATTTTAGATTTGATTTTTAACAGGTAGCAGAAAGGTTCCTTATGAACCATGGAAGGGAAGAGGCTTGCCTCGTTGTCCAGTCCTAGAGCTAACTGAGCCTAGAGTGATAATTTATCTCTATTTAGTCTCCTGGAATGTTTGTGGGACTCATATCTGTAGAGCTGTTGTTTAAAACTATTTTTGCAACCAGCGATTGTTTGGTGGAGTTGTATGTTAATACATAGCTAGAAATTATCTCCCAAGATCAATATGTTGACTGGTCTGTCTTAAATCTATCTCTCTTCTAAAGAAAATCATCTAGTAACTCAGATTCAGACTGTCAAGTGTCCTATTGGCCCTTGCTGTAGAGATCCTTACCTAAAAGAAACATCATCTTGCAAAAAACTTGTGGTGTAGGAAAAAAAGGTCATAAACCAGAGGTTCTAAAGCTAGGGCCCTTGGACTTTTACAAATTATTTAAAATAGAATTCAAAATATTTAATTAATATAATTTCACTATAATTATAAATATAATTTCAATATAATACTTAAAATGTAGCTATTTTCCTTTCTGATTCTATGCATTTTATTTTATGCATTTAAAAATATTATTTTGAAGAGGGGTACAGGGACTTCATCAGACAGTCAAAGAAAGTCTATGACCCATAGTAAACGTTAATAACACCTTGTCACACAGGATATTCTAAAAAAAAAATTTTGATAGCTTTTTTTCACACTCTAGAGATTTTCTGATTAAAAAATGCTCACCACCAATGAGTCCTCCCAACATAAGATATAGTTAACAAAAACTGAGATGATGAACATACCTGACAGCATATGCTTAGTAACCTCGACCCCTAGAGCATCTTTCAAAGAACAAAAAAGATGTTTCACAATCAAATCTTTAGAGTCAAACCTTTTTTTTTAACTGGACATAGTTTGAGTTAAGATATCTTAGAGTGCTTTATTTATCTATAATTTGAGGTTCATTAAATATTTTGTTTTCCTGGTTCTGTTTTCTTTCCTCTGCATTATTTCATACAATTTTTAGAACAATGGTGATGTTGCATTCTTATTTGCTATTGTTATTCAGTTTCATAGCTGTGACTGAACCTATATGACCCCATATTTGACCTTCCAGTGAATAATCTGAATTAATTTCTCTAAAGGTTGAGCATTGCTATCCATGGAACTCTCAAAAGTCATCTCCAGCATCAAATTCAAAAGCACCAATTTTGGTCCTTTCCTTTTAGTTCCAACTCTCACAGCCCTGCCTTACTAAAGGGAAAAAAATCATAACTTTGACTATTTGACTTTTGTTGGCAAGATGATGTCTCTGCTTTTGAGTATGGTACTTTGATCTGCTCTTAGTTTTGCATTTGCACATCATATTTTTATTTGAGTCATTTCTAATGCTTGTTTTTTGAACTTTGTTCTAAAATAAAAATTCCTGCTATTTTGGTGTATTTGTCACATTTCCTTCATTCTTTGATTTCCATGAGTATCATGCTTAGTAGTAAAATCACTAGTTCAATAGATGGGCTACTTAGACTTAATTTCAAATTATTTTCCAGATTGGCTAAATGATTTTAGATTACAGATCTACCAGATGTGTAGCTCTTCAAATCATGACTATTTCTATATTTTCCAAGATTTGCTAGTTTTATGGATGAGAGGTGATTTCTCAGTTGTTTAATTTGTTGGTTGCTCTCTAATTTTTGGTGATATGAACCATTTCTCCTTTTGAAAACTGCTCAAGACCACTGTTATGAATGTTTCTTATAATTAATATTTGAGGCAATACTAGTTTGCTTACTAGGTTTCTCTTAGTAGTATTGATTCACTTCATGCAAAAAGATCCTTAGTTTAAACATTTGCCATTTTATATTTTTTTCCTTTTTGATCACTGTTGAAATCTCTCTTTTTTTTTTTATTATAGCATCATTCTCAACTTAGTTCTGGTATCTGCCTTCTTATCTTTATTAAACATGATGTAATCTTTTATGCTTTTGTTGCTTATTCAATTAAATCTTATTGTGGAATACTCTTTGGTGATTTAAGCACATTTAGTGTAAAATTGCTACCTAATTTTTCTAAAAGTCCTTGTAGAGTGTCCTCTTTCTGTGATACTCTTTTTGTGCCTCTATCTCTGTTCATTAGATTCTGTTTGGGGTTTGTCAAATACTGATATAGTATGTATATTTACTTGCTAATTTTTTCCTTTCTACTAATCCATTTGAAATTTTTTTAAGACAGTATTTATAAATATTGTAATGCTACTGTCTCTCACTGTTTCTCTGTCCATTTCTGTCTCTGCCTGTTTTGTCTCTGTCTGATTCTATCTCTGTCAGTTTTTGTCTCTGTCTCATTCTTTATCTCTGTCTTTCCATTTCTTTCTCTCTCTCTCTCCATTAGGTTCTGTTCTTGAGCTTATGGGATACTGTGATAATATGTGCATTTCTTTCTTGATCTTGGCTAATCTAGCCTTTTATACTCTAACCAAAAAGATGGTTTTGATAATTTTTATAATATAATTAGCTATCTGGTAATGTAGGACCCTTTCTTTCCTACCTTTTTGTTCATTATTTCTCTTATAATTCTATGCATTGAGCCCCATAAAATGCATTTTGCTATTATTTTTCCTATTTCACTGAAATAACCTCTTAGTATTTTAATTAGTTTAGCACTTAATCATTAGGACAATCATTATATTCATACAGCTCAAATATGGAGGAGGAATTAGGTCTTTATTTAGATCTTTTATTTCTGTAGAGTTTTTTAGTAATGTATTTGTAGAGTTTCTGAATGTATCCTTATGAATAAACTATCAAATATTTTATGCATTTATTTTGTATTGGAATTGTATTTTGTAATAGAATCTCTTTCTGTCTTTCCTTCTGGTTTTTATTAACTTGATATGCACAGAAGACTGAAAATTTTGTGGATTTTATTTGTATGCTGATGCTTGATGTTAGCTGTTACCTTATTTAGATTCTATGATGGTTCTCTAGCATTTTCCAAATAAATCAAAATACTATATTCATATAGAGATAATTATGCTGTATCTTTGAAGGCATATAATTGCTTATTTCGATTTTCTTATTAGTAAAGATTACATTTCTAGTACATTCTCAAATTCAAATAGAGGGAATATAATTGCTTCCCCCCATACTTATTGAGAAATTATTTTAGTGTTTTATTTAAATTATTTATATTAATATTTATTAAAGAAATAGATTTATAGTATTCTTTCTTTGGTTTTGCTCTCCTTGGTTTAGATAACAAAACCATAATTGTATCATTGACTCCTTCTTTACCTATTTTTAAAAAATAGTTTATATAGTTTTAGGATTAATGATTCCTTAGGTAACTGGTAGAATTCACTGGTAAATTAATCTGATCCTGGGTACATTTTCTTAGGGGGCTCATTGTTCATTTTCCTTGTTCTAAGGTAAGGTTATTTAAGTATTCTATTTCCTCTTCTAATTATCTGTGCTTATACTTTTATAAATATTCATCTATTTCACTTAGATTTTAGGTTTTACTGTCATATAATTAGACAAAATAAGTCCTAATGCTTTAATTTTATCTTCATTTGTGGTGTGTTTATCCTTTTCATTTTGGTTACTAATCATTTGATTTTCTTCTTCAAAATCAAATTAACCAATGGTTTATTTTTGTTGCCTTGTCTATAACATTAGCTCCTAGTTTTGTTTATGAATCCAATGAGTTTTCACTTTTCTTAATCGCTTTTGATTTGTCAGGATTGCCATTTTGGTGTTTAATCGAGAATTTACAATTTGTTCTTTTTCTAGTTTTTATCATGGCGTCCCCAATTTATTGATCTGCTCTTTCTTTCCTATATTGATTTACGCATTAAAACGTATAAAATTCCCCCCAGCTACTGCTTTGGCTGATTCCCACAAATTTTGTAATGTTGTCTCATTGTTATTCACCTTAATGAACTTGATTATTTTTAAAATTTGTTTTTGACCTATTCAATTTTTAGTTTTATATTATTCAATTTCCAATTAATTTTTAATATATGTTTCTCCAGACCTCAATCAATGTAAATTTTATTGCATTATAGTCTGAAAAGAGTACATTTTCTATATTTGATTATGAGGTTTTTATTTCCTGTTACATGGTCAATTTTTGTGAAGTGACTTTGTATAGCTGAGAAAAAGGTTTACTTTATTCTATTCCCAATCAGATCTTTCCAGTTGTCTATCACATCTGGCTTATTTAAAATTGTATTCATCTCCTTAAATTTTTTTCTTATTTACTTTATGGTTAGATTAATATAGTCCTAAGAGGGGGAAAGTGAGGGTCCTTTACTAGTTGAGCTTTACTCACTATTTACTCCTGTGATTCATTTAACCTTTCCTTTAAAACTTTGGAGTCTCTACCTTCAAAACTTTTGGTGCATATATGTTAAGTATTGATATTATCGCATTGTCTGTGGTTCCTTTTTGGAAGATGTAGTTTCCTTGCTTGTCTCTTTTAATTAGATCTATTTTTACTTTTGCTTTGTTTTAGGTCATGATTGCTACCAACCTCTTATTTTAACTCTTTGGATGAGTGTATTTCTTAAAACAATATTTTGTTGGACTCTAGTTACAATTCATTCTGCTATCCTCTTCTGTTTTATGGGTGAGTTTATCCCATTCATAATTATAAGTCTGATCACTAACTGTATATTCCCTTTCATCTTATTTTCTTCCATTTATCTTTCTCTTTTTTGCCCTGTCCCTCTTCTAAAGTCTGCTAATTCTTCTAAGTACTCTCTTCTTTTATCTGCCTTCCATTTTATCTCACTTTTATATTATCTCTTTTTCACCTCCTACTTCCATGTCTATATTTCTTCCTTTTTAAACCAATTCAGATATGAGTGATATCCAGACTTTGACTGCCCCCCCCATTTTATCTCCACTCTAAAAGCTTTTCCTTGTGTCCCTCTTTTATGAGAGATAATTTTCCCCATTATTCATCTCCTTTTTCCACCTTCTGTTTTGAATATTATAACATATGGACATTTGCAGGAGGCAAATGACTAGAAGCAACAGGTGTGCACCTAACATTCAAATTTTATGGTTCAGAAATACACAATAAAAGGAGTAGAGAATCATTCCAATGTGGTTTGAACCACTGATATAGGAAATGAATGATTTGGAACTTAAAATATGGAAGAAGAAGAAGAAGAAGAAGAAGAAGAAGAAGAAGAAGAAGAAGAAGAAGAAGAAGAAAATTTGAAAATATATATAAGAATTTTTAAAAAGTAAAAACATTGTAATTTTATCTATGCAATTGATCAGAGAGATAATTTGAGGATAATAGGCCTATTAGGAAAGAATGATGAATTCTGAATATCATATTTCTAAAAGTAATATTAAAAAACTGGCCTGAAGTAACAGAGACACATTTATTTTATGTCAAATATAGATAGATATATTCTCTGTTCACTGAGAGTGAAAACCCATGTTTAACTCCTAAAAATATATAGTGGGGAGCTAATATAGAGGAGTAAAGAAAGCACTCAACTGAACTCTCCCAATATTCCTCTCCAAATAACTTTAAAATAAGGCCTCAAATCAAATTCTGAAATGACAGTGTCAAGGTCAGATTGACACATTCTTCCCATTTGGAAATAGAGATCTGAGGCACAGGGGTGAAGGCTGGCCCAATATCACGAGAAAGTCTCTTCATTTTTTATGGATCTCAATATTTTTATCTATAACATAAAAGGGGATGGTGAAATTTCATCAAGAGAAGTGATCTGTTTTTTTACCCAAAGATCACAAGAAAATGTAGCTTTAAAGTAAGAATAGGAACCCAGATCTTCTGATTTCAGTTCAGAACTCTGCCTCCCTACTGATCATAAAAAAATTAGTCTCTTTATATTTAAAATATAGCATCTTTTAGTTTATGTTTTCTTGATGCTAATTTTGTGACAGTAGAATGAAGAAATACTAATTAGTATTTATTCATCAAACTGATTTCTCTTTCAGCAGCTAAAAAGTCCCTTTGTCTCTGACACATGCAGCCAATACTGTACTATGTGGACTAATGAGAAACAGGACAGCTCCTCAACAAATAAAAACACACGGGAAACTTAATCTCCATTCTCACTTTTTAGTCACTGATTCCATAGATTGCTCCATCCTCATTTTTCTACTGCCAGGACCTCTAATGAACAGCCTTAGAGTCCACACCCTGCTGCTAAGAACATATGTGAGATGAAAGAATAAAAACTCACATTTCTCTGGCTTTTAAAAGGTTGTATCAAAGCATCTGCCTCCCAACAATCCTTTGATATGAGTAGATGGATGACTGTTATACATTCTTTACAGATAAAACAAATGGATTTCAGAGAGGTTAAGTGGTCTGCCAATAGTCACCCAGCAGGCACATAGGATGGTTGGATCTCAAATCCATCTCATCTCATTAGACATTACCCACTACTGGGTACCCATAGGGTCATTTTATGAATAAATAAAATCACAATTTTTTGGAAAGTCTTACATCCATTACCTTTCACTAATTCCAAAATAATGAATCTTAAATAGGGTGGGGGACAGGGTTTGTTTTTTTCAGGTTTACCATGAAATGGAAGACTGACTAGGATGATATTTTGTAGGTTTATGTGTATTTGTGTTAAATTACTTTTTTAAAACTAATTCTTGGATACATCAGCAAATTTCAACATAGGATTTGTGAATTAAACAGTAAATGCTATAGAATGTTTTCCATTCCTTTTTCAAGTTAGCTGCATTTCTGACTCTCCAGACTTTCACTTTTCCAAAGAAATCACTTTGTGGGAGAAATTTCCTATACTCCTATACTTTTCATAGCCTAGGGAAATCTGGTTCTTCTTTGAACTAGCACTTTAAGGAAGGCACCCAGAATGACCATGTCTTTATTTCTCCCCAGGTTTCATTTGTGACTTTAGACTTTTTCTATCATGCCTCTTCAGGTACTCAACAACTCTTAATTTTTAGCTTCCTTTAATTCATTGTCTTTCCCCATCAGAATAGAAACGCTTTGGACAGCTAGGTGCTACGGTGGATAGAGCACTGGCCTGAGAGTTAGGAGAATGGGAGTTCAAATCCAGCCTCGGATACTTGCCACTTACCATCTGTGTGACCTAGGGCAAGCCGCATAACCCTGACTGCTTCACATCCAGGTCCATCTTGAGTCGTCCTGATTCACATCTGGCCACTGGACCCAGATGGCTCTGGAGGAGAAAGTGAGGCTGGGGCCTTAGCACAGAAGCCCCTTACTGAAATCCAATTCATGTGTTTGTCATGACCTCATCGCTCTGATGGAGGAGCCCTCTACCCCCATGGAGCCTCTCCTTCTGATTGACTAGCTCCTACTAAAACTTCCACTTTAAGAAGTATTAATAAATTATAGTACTGGCTTTAGGAGTCTTCTATTTAACACCTTGAAGTCAATATTGTAATTTTTAATGTCTTAAAGAGTCCTTCTTGTCTTCAAGTTTCAGTACATGTCCCATCATTTACAAGAAGACTGTCTTGAACTTCTAATAGCTATTACCTTCTCTAAATGTTTTGTACGTACAATGTATTTACTTTTGTTTACATGTCATTCCAAGTAGAGTGAATTTGAATAATCGGACTTAATGATTTGCCTTTGTATCCAATGTGTCTAGCATAGCATCTGGTATGAAATAGGGACCTAAATGTTTGCTGATTTATCTCTTTGAAAGACAAAAGATGTCACACTGTATTAGCTTTAAAAATGGAAGCATAACCAAAATCACAATTTATGATTTAATGCTTGCTCTATTCTATTTTTATGAACCAGAATTTATTTGATAGTTGAGTCAAGAATAGTATTTATTGATTTGTAAGTAGCTCACCCTTCCTTAGATGCTTTAGATGTGAGAATTTATGAGAAGTGAAGGTCTGATTCCCTCAGTCAAAAACTTTGCAGAGTGGGTGAAGAGACTAAAACAACAGTTATACAAACTTTGTGAGCAGAAGGAAGTTGTATATAATGATGTGATGTAATGGTGTTGCTTTCTTCTGATCTGGGGTTTTTATTGGTGTAGGCATTAGTTCTACCAAGGTGATTCATGATTCTTTGATACCCTCCCATCCAGTGCTTAAAGAAATATTTTGACTTTCCCATGTCATAGAAGCTGGAAGGGACCCCAAAGGTAGATAGTCTAATCCATTTTTAAAAATAAGACAGTGCCAGAGAGCTACCATGATGGGCTCCTTAGAATGTACACTGCTTGCATTTTAGGACTGTGTCATATATTTCTATTTCTTCTAGAATATGCCAAGATTATAGGAAGCACTTAATAAATGGTCCTTTGGGGTGGCTAGGTAGCGCAGTGGATTAAGCACCGGCCTTAGAGTCAGGAGGACCTGAGTTCAAATCCAGCCTCAGACACTTAATAATTGCCTAGCTGTGTGGCCTTGGGCAAGCCACTGAACCCCATTGCCTTGCCAAAAATAATAATAATAAGAAGAAGAAGAAGAAACTTAAAAAAAAATAATAAATGTTCCTTGATTGATTTTCTATGGTCATAAGCAAGTAACTAGCAGAGATGAGATTTGAACCTAGATCCACAGACTCCAAATTCAGTCACGGTTCCTTCTCCTTCATCACTGTAACCATTGTGAATGAGTTCAAGTTTTATGTTTCTTGTGTTCTAGCTACCATTAAATTTCAAAAGTAATATTGTAGGGGCAGCTAGATGGCACAGTGAATAGAGCACTGGACCTGGAGTCAGGAGGATCTGAGTTCAAATCTGTCCTCAGATACTTACTAATTACTTAGCTGTGTGGCTTTGGGCAGGTCTCTTAACCTCCATTTCCTTGCAAAAACCTAAAAAAAAAGTAATATTATAGCAGCGGAAACTCTAAGCACAGAAAAATGTTGTAATCTTTTTTTTAACAAGGTAATGGGGTTAAGTGACTTGTCCAAGGTCACACAGCTAGGTAAGTATTAAGTGTCTGAGGTCAGACTTGAAATCAGGTCCTACTGACTCCAGGGCTGGTACTGCCCTCCCTTATTTATGTATTTATGTATTTATTTATTTGTTTGTTTGTTTGTTTGTTTGTTTAACAATGTAATCTTTTTTGAAACTTTTCTGCACTATGGGGGCTTTTCTCCATTCTGTGTTGGTTCTCTGAGATCTCCATTTCCTAAGTCATTTTAGATTTTTTTTGTCCTGCCCTTTGGGGCAGGATGTAGAATACCATTTCGCTACTCCTTGTGTAGCATGCACATTGGAGAATATCTGGAACCAGGTCATAAACCATTACTGAAATCTCACGCTTGTTCCACCCAGGACAGAAATGAATTTGAGCAAAGATCTGCCCAGGTGGATGCCCCTTTCTCCATGACTCTCAGCTGGGCTACCTCATCTCTTCTTTTCTTTCTTTCTCTAATCTGGTTCCACATGCCCTGGCCCATGTTGCTGGAATAATAAGACTCCAGCTCCACAGGGCTGGGTCTATATTGATCTAAGCTTCTTTCCCCTTTTTCCTTTTTAAGTACATTAATTTTTCTGAAACTCGGCATCTACTACTCAGTCCATCCTTTAAGAAACTCACTATCCAGCTGCTTCTCCAGCTTATGAACTTGTGCAGTAGTTTGTGGACTTTTGTGGGAACTTGTGAATTTTGTAGTAACTTATAAACTTTTGCAGTAACCTGTGAATTGAAGGCTAAGGCTTTCTTACCTCCCTGAGTTAGAGAGTAGGTGATTTCATCACCCCTAAAACAAACTACAGCTGTATCTCCCCACCCCAGTTTCTCTGGCAAAATTTTTGGCCTCCCTGGGTGGGCACAGATGTCCCTCTCTCCAGTTTCAATATGACATGAAAAGTTGAGCTTAATAATTATAAAATTTTGCAGGGTGGAAAGACCTTGATGAGCAAACAATTCAAACTGCCTCATTTCACACTTGAGTAAAAAGACTGGTAGAATTGGGATCACCATTCAACATCTTGGCTCCTTGTACCTTGTACCAGTGCTCTATCCTTCACACCATTCATGAATGAATTAATTTCTATCAGAAAATTATTTCTCAGGGTGTAGTCTTTTTTTAATTTCACAAATCAATATATCAAGAATAGTGATTTTGTTGGTATAGGAATTGTATCATCATCATCAAACATCATTTTATATATTTATATCTATATCTATATCTATCTATTTCTATCTCTATCTCTCTCTCTATATATATATCTTTTAGGTTTTTGCAAACAATGGGGTTAAGTGGCTTGCCCAAGGTCACATAGCTAAGTAATTATTAAATGTCTGAGACCAGATTTGAACCCAGGTACTCCTGACTCCAGGGACGGTGCTCTATTCACTGAGGCACCTAGCTGCCCCTCTAACATCAAACACTATTGCATACTTTAAAACAGTGCATCTTACATCTTATTCCCTTATTTGATCCTCATAACAAGCTTGCGAGGTATCTGTTAATATTCTCCTTGTTTTACAGATGAAGAAATTAAGACAGAGATTAAGTGATTTGCCAGAGATTATACAGTTAAGTACCTGAGGAAAAGTTCAAAATGATCTTTGTTACTTCAAGTCCATATACCTGGAATCTGGCTATAATAGTCTGGCTACTATTTCTCTTAATAACCTCCACAACTAAACAGATTAAACAACATTTACTTATTAGATATGTCCAAAACAGTTGCCTGAGGCCTAGAAGAGTTCAATTACCTGCTCCTCACCACATGGACAGTAAATGTCAGCTATGGCATTTTAGTCTAGTTCTTCCTGATTTCAAGCCCAAAATATTATCAATTAAAACCATATGGATATTAAAAAAAACAAAATCCCTCTCTCAGTATTTAAATTTCAAAAATTGGGGAAATACAATGAACTGAGACTAAACTTTGCAACAATGGGTTTGATAAAAATTTACATAGAAAAGAACCAATTGTTAGCTAAAATCTAAAGCTATCCAATAAATTGGATTAGATAGAGAAGAAAAAACAGAGTTCAAGAAAAGAGCAGAAGACCAACTAAAGGAAAGAAAATGCAAATTAGGGACGGGAAAAGAAACAAAAGGGAAAAAGAACCAAGAAAAATGCTAGACTTGAGGGAGGTAGGGTGAACTACAAAAGGCTCTAAACCTCCCCCCCCAACTATCCTAATGATATTATATAGTATGAGAGAGAAGCAGTTCTTCCCCTGTCCCCCAACCCAGAACTGAAATTACCTGTGAGTTTTAAATCTCTAGGTAGATATTTCCTGATGAACATATCCCCTGGACTCACTCTTCCAACTCCCATTGGCATTGACAGACCGGATCCTTTATAATAATGTTTGTCCTTCATTTTTTAAAGAAGACCGTGATATCAGGGAGGTGATGTCACTTTAAGCACATGAATTAGGTTTGAGCGAGCGGATGCTGTGCACCAACCTCACTTTCTCCTCTAGGGCCATCTGAGTCCAGTGATCAGATATGAACCTGAATGACTGGAGATGGTCCTGGATGTAAGGCAGTCAAGATTAAGGGACTTACCCAAGGCCACACAACTAGTAAGAGTTAAGTGTCTGAGGTCAGATTTGAACTCCTGTCCTCTTGACTCCAAGGCCAGTGCTCTATCCATTGCATCACCTAGCTAATCTTAAGTCTCCTAGAGTATAATGCTGAGGGATTCTGGCTTTTAACACTTTTACTTATGAGCTCCTATCTTACGTGCTACACCAACATCAACTAGCCGATTGCTATCAAATAGCTTTTAATAAAGAAAATTTACTGAGAAGATAGAACAAGGGTAGATATTACAAAAAGTCTTCTTTCCAATCCCCATTTGGAGGTACATTCTCCCCTCTGCATAAAGTCAATCCTAGGGGAGAGTGGTATCAAAATTGAATCTCAAAAATGCAGAGACACAGGTAGGGAACAGTTGTAGCCAAAACATGCCTCCTTTTCCTGGAATGGATGCTTTTCTTTGAGCACGGAGTGGCTAAGACATCACTCGTTGCTCACGGGTGGCATTCTACCCATTCTTCTTTCCAGTCTCAAATGGACCTTCAAGTCCAACTTAGGAAAAGATTACATCATTTCCCTTTGCCCTGCCTCGATTTCTTTTCTATAAGGATTTCAGAGATGAGGACATTCTATCAAAGTCAATTAGCATTTTCTAGAGGGCTCTGAGAGATAAATTGACTTGACTGGGGAGATAAAACCAGGATCTAGCAGAGAAGGGATCTAAACCCAAGTCTTTCAGATTCTTGGGTGGATCTCTACCAGTGCAACTCAAATTAGAGTGATATAATCCAGGAATTTCTGTTACTTTCCTGAGTTTAGTGGGCAATTGCATTATTCTTTCCTGAATATACAGGTTTTTTGAGTATTTTGTTTGGATTTGAAGTTTTTTATCAGTTTTATTACTAGGCTGCTAAATATGTCTTCTCTTAGACTCAGCAGGTGAAGACCACATGCTTATTAAAAACCAGTCTCAAGTCCTTTGGAGTTCATGCATATTATTGTGGTAAAGGGAGAATGCAGACCTTTGAGACTTGGGAAAAAAAGATTTTCCTTTTGTACCATGATTCCCAGAAGGAATTTTGCCATTGTTATGGTACTTCCTGTGTACACAGAGTTCTGAACAAGTCTGCAGCACTCACACTCATACCCTAAAGATAGACAGTAATGTCTAAGCCTTCAGGAGCTTTCCCAAATCGTTTCCAACAACATTCCCCCAAAACTTTGGTTCCTTCTGTTTGGCTTTGATAAAAAATGAATTCTCTTTGTTTCTTAAGTGACTCCTGATGTTCTGGTGATATTCATTTGCTTGGTGAATTTGAAGTTTGGTAATGCAAAGTCATCAAAAGAAAAATTCTTTCCTCCCCCCTCTTGCAAGTAGAAGAAAACAATCCTACAGAAAGCAGCAATGAGAAATTCTTTTCTATATATAGATGAAGAAAGCAAACCTATTCAATATAGTTCATGAAGTCTCCAGGTGGATGAAAAGAGGAGTTACATTCTCATATTGCACTAAGAGAAGAGCATGTCCAGAGCTCAGGAGTGGGCATTCCCACCATCTTTTGTCCTGGTCAGACCACAGCTAGACTTTTGGGCTAGATTTTAGTTGTCACATGTCATGGGGACATTAAGGATCTGATTCATATACAGAAGTGGGTGATTGGGACATAAGAGGGACCTAAAAACAAGTCATCCAAGGATTTGTTGAAGGAAGAGGATATGGTTAACCTGTGTTGTGGGACTGTGGGTGAGGGATGGGTGCAGAGGATGCCAATGCAAATGTTGAAACTGCTAGAGGATTAATTGTGGGTGGAAGGTAGGAGCATTTACTTGTGTGGGTGAGGACAGTGATGTTGCAAGGCTTTCTAATTTTCTTTCACACACACACAAACACACACACACACACACACACTCACACAGAGTCTTGTATCACCACCAGTGTTCTACCTTTTCCTTACTGTTCATTTTTTTTTCTTATTTAAGGAACAATGAATCTCCAGGGGTCTCCTTCCCATAATTCTTAAAAACAACATTTAAACAAAATGAAAGAAACTCATTGCTAGAGTGTGGAGAAGTGTGATAGTCATGTTGTGTGGGCTGAAAAGGACAATACACATATATACATATGACATATTTTGCATTATGTCTATGTATGTATTTACATACACACACACATACATGTGAACACCTCTCCTTCCAGACTCATTCCAAGAGGTTGTTTATTGCTTTACTTCTGACTCCCAGTATGTTTACTTTTTTAGCTTCTCTAGGGACTTTGCTCACCAATTGTTAAGAAGGCCTATCCATAATTCTCCAAGTAAATTGAAAGAATGAACACTAATATAGTCGTTTTAGACCAGGGAACATTGAAATATTAGAATGTGAAACAAGCTAGGTAATGAGTTCATTTAGTGAGAAGTTGGCATTCACTCAATGATCGGTATTTGGCATTCATGATTCATTTTTCATTTTTGGCTTTTATGAAGCTATTGATTAGTTGGTCCAATAATTACGGAGTAAAGACACTCTAATGATCTTAGTACAGAACAGTCAAAAGATAGAGTCTCTGCTGTCATCATCAAAATATATTTTGAGGAGTTAAGATTTCTATTGCTGATGAAAAATCTCTGCTATTTTCTTTAAGGAAAGGCAGATAATTGGTTTTTTCATATTAGCCATCAATGCTATAACCAAATTCAATCTATTCTAATAAAGATTTAATAAGTACCTGTTTTTGGTGAAATACTGAGTTAAGTGTTGGAGATGTAAAATTAAAAGGAAAAATAGTCCCTCCTCTCAGAGGAACTTACATTTTAGTGGATGACATAATATATATATATATATATATATATATATATAGATAGATAGATATCTGATAGATTTAGTCATGTGTAGTCCAGACTAAGAATTGACTTAGTTTATGTTAATAAGTATTACTGACATACTACAGTAAAGCACCCTAGAGAGTGCAACAGATAAGGAAACTAAGGTTGAGAGAGGATAAGGGACCCATATTAACAGACTGAGGAAGGGCTGGGGTTTGAATCCAAATGCTCTGATACTGAATCTAGAATTCTTTCACTATACCACAGAAACTTTTTGACAACATTGCAATAATGTGGGATTAAAGTTTCAAACAGGTAATTGGTTATGCTCAAAGTACCCAAACCATTGGGAGAGTCTACCTAGACTTTTGGAGTTTTGTTATTTCATCCATCTTAGTCCACTGGGTTGAGCAGTATTTAGAGATTTTTCAAATAGTGCCCTTCAAGTACTTACCAAATCTCAACCTTGGAAGGGATTCCCATTTAGTCCAACTAAATGTGATAAAGAATTCCTTATTTTTTGCAATTATCACCATACTGAAGCACTCAGTTGCTAAGATATTCCTTTTCTTTCCTATCCTCCCATTGACCAAATTTTAGGCTTAACAACAGATTAGCTAGCAATTTAGGGCCACTGGAATAATTTATTTCTAAGTGTTCATTTGCTATCAGGTTTTTTTTTAGGCAGCTTATTACCAAACAGATACATATTAAAATCAAGAATCTGGCTAGATGAGGTAAGAAAATTATCTTTCTCCTCTTCTTGTGTCTTTTCTCTCATTCATTTGCATGGGAATTTAAAAACTTAAAATTTTAAAAAATTTAAAAAAATTTAAAGAAATTGAAATTGAAAAGTGAGAGTCTGATGACTGGTTGTAATAATAAAAAAGCAGGGTGCCACAAGGAATTTCTAACCCCATATTAGAAAGGTCTCTGACTGATGAAGACCAGGAAATGAAGAATAAAAATAGAAAATTAAATCTGAAACTAGTAGTTATCAGGATTTTGTGCTATGTTCATTATGGTTGAGACTAGGAGAAAGAGCATCTAGGTGGTACAGTGGATAGAGGTTTGGAGTCAGGAAGACTCATGCTTACTAACTATGTGTCCTTGAGTAAGTCATTTAATTCTATTTGCCTCAGTTTCCTCATCTATAAAAGGAGCTGAAAAAGGAAATGGCAGACCACTGCAGTATCATTGCCAAAAACAAAAACAAAACTAAAAAACCCAAATGGGGTCATGGAGAGTTGGACATGACTGAACATGACTGAACAACAACATAGAAACAGGTGAATTTTTTTTGTAAGAGAAAAAAATGTTGGTGAGAATTTCTCCCCCCTCTAATTCAGTGATTATTAGGATTTTGATTTTCTTAAATAATTATGAAATGATTTTCATGTTTGAAAATAAAAGATAAAAGAACAATGTCAAAGATCACTACTTCCACGAGGGAGAAATATAACCTCATCTGTGAACCCTGGTTGAAGTCAAAACATGGAACCAGAGAAAATTTCCACAACTTTGAACCTTGCAGAACTGTTCCAGACAAGAAGCATGGTGCCTGAAGAGGATGGTCAAATAAGAGACCAGCCAAGATTGACTCTCTTGTTGTGGTCCCCATAACACAATTCCACATAGCCTAAATTAATTCTACACTACAGATAAGTGGGGGTAAACTAGGTGAGAGCAGCACAAACACATCTCCAGAAGACATCAGTGATCATCTAATATATGGGGCATGAGTTGCGTTTCCATGTGTCTACCCTGGTCGTGTGTGTTTCCTATATGTGTAGAACTCCATACGAGCTTTTTGATCAGATATGTTGTTTATGGGATGCCCTTCTGTATCTTCACTATGTAGATCCATTCTTTATACCAATGATGTGTTTATTTGAGGCAACTTTTACTCCAAGATTATAGGGAAAAATATTTTATTTCTTATCTTTATTTCTATTTTATTCCTTTAAATATGCTTGCTTGAAACACATTACATCCTTTGTAAAGTAAATCCATTGCTTGGAGGCTCATGAAATAGAGAAATGGATACAGATCTGCAGAGTATTATTTATTTGGGGGGAGCTTTGCCTTATGCATCCAAGTGCAAGTTGGTGGTGCCTCCAGTGCTAATGTTTGTCCTTCATTTTTGAAGAAGACCGTGACATCAGGGAGGTGATGCCATGACAAACATATGAATTGAATTTGAGTAGGGGAATGCTGTTCTAAGTCAACAGCCTCACTTTCTCCTCCGGAACTATCTGAGTCTTGTGACCAAATATGAATCAGGACAATTGGAGATGACCCTGGATGCGATGCAGTCAGGGTCAAGTGACTTGCCCAAGGTCATCAAACTCCTGTCCTCCTGACCACAGTCAATGTGCTCCATCCACTGCACCACCTAGCTGCCCTTCCAAAAACTACTACTGATAAAGCAATACAGTCAGGAGACCTGAGTTCAAATTTTATCTCAGACATTTAATAGTTGCATGACTGGAGAATGTCATTTAAACTCTCAGAATTTGTTACCTAATTAACAAAATGCAGATAATAGTTCTTATGATAGCTAACTCCTCATTGGGAGGAAAATATTTTCTCTCTCTTTGTCTTTTTTCCTCTATTTTTTCTTTCTTTCCTTTACTTTCTTCATTTCTTTTCTCTTTTCCTCCTTCCTTCTTTTTTTTTTTACTATTTTTGTCCTTTATCTTAGATGTGAATGTCTTTTTTGTCCTTTTAAATATTTCAATGATGCTTTTTTTCTTTTATGTCTTGTCATTTTCCAATGCCTTCCAAAAAAAAACCGCTTTCCTATTACAAGCAAAACCTAAACACATTGACTTGTGTCTGAAACAAGGATGTTTCCCCCTCACTTTTAGTCTACCACCTCTCTTCTGAGATACAAGATGCTTCTGTTGGTCCATCAAAGTAGTGATTGGTCACAGTAATCTGTCCATGTTGTTTTCTTTTACATTATTTTGATTATGCTTTCTTCTGGATGGTGAACTTACAAGTCTAGCCCCCCTTCTTGTCCCTCCTTCAAAAATCTCATCCACTTACTTAGTGATATTATGAGGCTAAGCCCTTCATAACTTATAGAGCATTATATAAATGGTAGCAATAATTATTACCCTGAATTTTATGGAAATTAAATGAGATGGGGTATAGGAAATGTGTAATAATAATATGTGTAATAATAGTAATAATATTTGTAATAATAAAATATGTAATAATCAAAGACATTACTATCTTTTTTGTGTGTAGGGGGGTACAATTTATCCAAGTGCTTAGGGTTGGATTGTATTTTTCAGAAGAGAACCTTATAATCCGATCATTGGCCCTAAGCCAGTGAAGGGAAGGAGGTGGAAAAGCAGAAATCTTAATAAAATTAGAAAGGAAAATAATGACTGAAAGTGTAAACAAAAGGAAGAATGTTGGACTGCTGAAGGTTATTGCTTAAGCCTGCTGAGAAGTGAGTTTTGGCATGGACCCCCACTTGGCTCACTATGAAACACACATACTCACACACACACACACACACACACACACACACACACACACACACACAAATTCCCCATGATTAAGAAGTTTTGTAACTGTCACTTTCAACATGTCACTATTTCCCAGAAACATAGGAAAGGTTGGGGTGGGGTGGGGGGAGAGAGAGAGTGGGAATGCCTCAGCTTCCCAGATAGGCAATGTCACAACCTCCAGGTTTTGAAGAGGTGCTCCAGACACAAACTACACACAGTGTCAGTTCCAGGATTGATGGGGAATGAAACGCTCCAGATCCAAGTTGCCAAGTCCACATTTCATCTTGATTTAGAAGACAGTTATTGTCTCAGACTGAAGAGAACCTGAGGGATTAGGAAGAAAATATGTATGGGGGATGGACAATTGGGTAATCGATCTCTTTTACATTCTACAGCAGGCCAATGTTGATTTGCAACGAGGTGGCCTAAAACCTGCTACTCCAATCTTATAGGTGAGACATTTCCATCTCCTGACTTCCAAAGCAGGGAGGGAGGGAAGGGGTTAGAGATTCTGCATGGCTCAGTTGTTGCCTTGAGTTTCAGTGATGAAGAGTCAAATGGGGCATTGGGATCTGTTGCTGGAAAGATAATTTTTTCAGAATTTACAAGAAACTACTGTTCCTATCACATAACTTTGATGCGACAAGAACTTGGCAAGTGACTACAATGACTTGCTGCAGATGCTTATAGGTACATTGAAACCATCCCATTTAAAAAGAGCTACAGACTGGTGAAAATGGACAGGTTATTAATGAAAATTGGGAGCTTTCTGTTCATCAATGAGCTAATCAACATGTATTAAATGGGGAACATTTGAGCAATGACATATATATTTTTCCCTTTTACTCTTTAACTAGCCACAATGGCTGCAATTTTATTTAAAGACTCTATGGGAAACCATCTAGGATCCAGGCAGGAAGCCCTGGCAGCCTTAGAGAAAGAAGGCTATAGTTTACCATAGATGTGATTCTCCTTATTCTATCATTTAAATAATTTACAGAAAGACTAACTTATTCTCACTGCTTGGCTAAAGATGGTATGTTCAAACCCACTATAGGACTCTAGTTTCCTGTCTAAGAGAAAAGGAGAGAGAAGAGATCTGAGTATTCAGACCTAAAGGTCATCACCTGGGTGACCATTTGGAGTCCTTTGCTCTAGTGAGAGATTTTGCTCTCCTGTGAGATTTAGATCTATGTGAACCTGAGAGGTGGAGGATTTGGTATCAGTCACAGATTGCTTCAAGAAAATGGATTTTGAACTGGAAGGGGGTATCAGATGTCAACTGGTTCAACCACTTCATTTTATCTGTAGAGAAACTGAGGCTTAGAGAAGTTTAATGATTTCCCCAATGTCACACAGTTAAGCTACGGTCCTTGGCTTCCAAAGCTAGTATTATTTCAATCAATTCAAGATCTCCCCTAATCCTATTTCATACTCCTTTGTCTCTTTAGCACATTCTGTATAATGTGAATAATATATAATCACAATCTGTGAAATGGGGAAGATGGGATTGGAGACTGGCCAGTGAGGATCCTGTTTTATAAGCATTTATAGGAAACTCTGAAATGATTTCTTATTCAATGGGGTGAAGAAAAAAACCTTTTAATTGAATATTTGACATACAAAAGATAGTAATCAGCTATATTGTATTTCCTTCCCTGACTATATATGAGTGAAAAGGAAGATCTTCCTCCTTCTCTGGAGGGTTTCTAGGTAGAAGAAAATCCTTGGATCCTCTCCACCCAGATGACAGAAAACAAGATCTCTGTTCCTTGTTGGTGTTTGTTGTTTATGCTCTTAGTGGAAGGAGTATAAATGATGATGACAGAGTGTCATGAAGAGGAATTGTAAACTAGGGAGGGCCTTCAGTGTTCCAGGAACTAGATATTTGGCAGAATCTACTGCACCAAGAGGGCCAAACTGCCTTGCCCCAAAGATGAACTTGTATGGCCTAGACCAGTAGTGGACTGACCCGGCTGTCAGGACATCACCTTCCTCAAGTAAAGGTGAAGCCATGTTCCATTTAAAATTGAACTTGCTGGGGTCAAATGCTTTATAAAAACTGCTCTGAGTTTAAATTCACTTTTCCCAGGAATTGAGATGGCAGAAAAGAGGGGGTTTTATGGCTTGGAAGGATGTGTTTGTGCTTTTGTTCTTGGTATTATCGTCTTAGCAAATATACATTTGTGTAAAGTAATTGATTTTACTTTTTGTTTTTAATAATATTGAGAAAACAGCAGCTTAAAGTAATAGGTTACTAATCATAAGTATCAGTGATATTGAGGAGACATTAACTGGTACTAGATAATTAATAATCAAGAAATTTCATTGGGATGGATACTTGAGCAGATTTCCTTATAAGAACTCCAACTGTTGCTGGATTTTACCTTGTGCTGCTCAAGAACATCTCAGGTATCTAGGGCAGTGAAAGAAAACAGAGAAGGGGGACAGCTAGGTGGTATAGTAGATAGAGCATTGGCCCTGGAGTCAGGAGGACCTGAGTTCAAATCTGACCTCAGCCATTTAATAATTGCCTACTTTGTGACCTTGGGCAAATCACTTAACCCCATTGCCTTAAATTAAAAAAAAAGAAAATAGAGCAGGAAACTTGTTCTCTGTGGACACAACCTATCAGTGCAAGGTGGATTGAAAGGGGAAATCAAGATCTTTAGTCCAAGGGGATGATGGCTACCATATTTACCTTTCAGGATTATGGGGAAGAAGTTGTAGCTTATCTGAATTTTAAGAGCCAGAAAAGAACAATGATCATTCACTCCTAGGATCAATGATTTAATGCTGGAAAAAAATCCCAGAAGACAAGAGTCTGAACTTTTTTTTCCTTTTTATTTAACAAATAAGGAAACTGAAATTTGGGAGATTAAAGGATTTGTCAATTCTCTGTCTCCCTTGTCCATGCTTCTCTTTTCCTTTCTAACAAAGGCTTTTAACTTAAAAATGATGACTGTATTTCATCATAATTTATTTTCTTTGTAATGCTGCATTTATTTTATTTTTTGAATTTTCAAAAACCTAATTCTGGGTTGTTTAGACTATCAAAGGAATTCATAACATTTACAAAATTAAGATGCTCTATTTTGAGATATATTTCAATCCATAGTCATCTCATCCTCCCATTCTTTCTTTGTCCATCTGTGACTCTCCAATATAATTTACTACCACAATTTCAAACTTTACCTCTCCATTGCCAATTCCCCCAAAGTCATCTTCAAATAGGAAGTCTCTCCCATAGGAAGTCTCTCCCAAGCTCTAGAGCTTCTCTCTCTTTCTCTCTCTCTCTCTCTCTCTCTCTCTCTCTCTCTCTCTCTCTCTCTCTCTCTCTCCTCCTCCTCCTCCTCCACCTCCTCCTCCTCCTCCTCCTCCTTCTTCTCTCTCTCTCTCTCTCTCTCTGAACTTCAAATTCAATGCGTGAGTGTATCACATTTCCTTAGAAACTCAGCTCCTCTTGGTTTCACTATTTCTATCTGTGATGCCCTCATTCATCTGGCCTTTAAAACCTTGGGGCTACCAGCAACTCATTTGGTCTTGGTTTGCCCTGGACCTTCCACCTTTAAGAAAAAAGAGATTGGTTGGATCTGTGATCTCACTAAAGCATGTTCCCTCTACAAAGGCAGATCTCCACCTATACTATACAAATAGACTGAGAAAATCCTGGGACACTAAAGGGCTTTGGGACTTGTCTAGGGTCATACATTCAGCATGTGTCAGAGACCATTCTTAAGGTCAACATTTCTTGACCCTGAAGTGGACTTTTTCTCTCTTCTAGGCAACACTACTCTTGATGTGGGTAACCTCCATGAGCCATGCCTTTTGCATATTTAAACTTTCTATCTTGCCCTCCCTCAACCCCGCCACTCTCACCCCATCCCCATTTCAGAAACAGTTTCTTAAATGCCTGTTGGATTTGAATGGTTTGACAGAATCACGAACATCTAAATGGTCTGATTTGCAGTTTATTGCTCCTTCTACTACATCAAATCATGTGCTAATATGTTGGCAATCTGTACTTTTTTAATATGAGAACTTGTTTCATCAAAACAGATGGTCCATAACGGCTCTATAACTCAGTAAGTCTTAGAGATAAACTTGAGATTGAAAGGGTAAATGCTTTGTCAATGAGCATGTAGCCAATAAATGTATGAGGCATCATTTGAACCCAGATCATACTGACTCTAAGCCAAGCCGACTATGCACCCTTCTAATCAAATTCTTCCTACCATATTTTATTAATGCAAAACGTTATGTTCTGAATTAAAGTCATTTTAAGAGATAAGAGAGGAGTATTCTCGATATTTGCATTTTTTAAAGTAGAAAATTACCTCATCTCACATGCTAGTGCATCACACTGGATACAGAATTTGTAAAATCCGACCCTGTAATTTTCAGAGTCCTTGAGATTCTTTCTATATTCTCTGTTCTTGTATACTTGTAAACCCAAAATAGCCTTCTCAAAAGCATTTTGTAATCTTTCAGTCTTGAGGAACAAGGAGTATGTCATCTGAGGCCTTTGCCCAAATCTTCTCCTCTTACTTTCGGGGGATTTTTCTGATAATAAGAGGACACAGAGACCACATCAACTCTTGATTTTGTAATTCTAGATTCACCCTCGGTTTCAAACACAATTTGTGGTTCACATTGCTTTGACCCACTGCCTCCTAATACAAAGATGAAACGTGTCCAAAAAGGTTCAAATCATATGATTTGTATTTCTTCTTTGTAAAGAAGCCTTAATATACATTAGAAATGTATTGGTTATTGTGACTAAGAGTAGTTACTCCTCTTCACAGCAATGGAGTGGGGAGATCTTTGCTTTATTATTATTTTTTTATGAAGGGAGGTTTTAAAATACACTGTCAACAGGATCAATTTAATTTAATGTGGCGATTCAATGTGGTCTATTTTAGAACTTAATAGTCCAACCAATGTTCTGTTCACGTTAAAGTCCCATTTAAACCCTTACCCTGTGAGTAATGCTAAACTCTTTAATGAAATTCCCCAAATTTTAAAATTCATTTATATTTTTTGCTTTTGGAGCCACTAGGTAGTGTAGTGGTTGGAGTATTGGACTGGGAGTCAGGAAGACCTAAATTCAAATCTAACCTCAGACAATTACTAGCTATGTGTCTTTGGGCAAATCTTTGAAACTGTTTGCCTCGGTTTAGTCATCTGTAAAATATGGGTAAGGACAGTGATGTGGCACAGTGGATAGAGCACTGGCTTTGAAGTGAGGAGGAGGGGTTCGAATCCAGCCACAGACACTTCCGTCTTACTAGCTGGTGTGACCTTGGACAAGTCACCTTGATTACCTCACAACTAGGGTTGTTTCCAGTTGTCCTGATTCCTGTCTGGGCACTGGACCCAGATGTCTCTGGAGGAGAAAGTGAGACTTAGCTCAGACCCCCTCACTCATATCCAATTCATGTGCTTGTCATGGCATTACCTCTCTGATGTCATGGTCTTCTTCAAGAATGAAAGGCAAACATTATTAAAATATGGATGATAATAGTCCTTATCTTCAGGGTTGTGGTGGGGATCAAATAAAATAACGTTTGTAAATCATTTAACATACTGTCTGGTACATAATAGCTGCCTAATAAATGTTAGCCAATGATATTACTTTTATTATTATGAAAAGAAGTAGCAAACATCTTAAACAATCCTGCTACATTTCCTTCTCCCTTTACACTCCGTCTCTCTCAGCTATATACATATTAAACTACTCAGACGAACTTTTATCTCAGTGTTCAGGAGGCATGTTTCTATTGGCAATCACGAACATCATTAGAAATGAACCTGAAAAGGATTGCAGTGGTTGAAAATACAAAGGCCAGATTTGTTCTAGGTGATTTATTCTGCTTGTAATTTCTTCCAAAGGACCATTTTCTCCTCCCCACCCCACCCCTATTCAATAAATAATATCTTTGGGAAGTCCTTCAAACTGTTTTTCTTATAGACAACTTTCAAAAGCAAAATAGAGCCACAGGGTTCTGGAAGGGTCTGAGAAAAGAGCCACACTGTAGTCTTTTTTATTCCCCATGAAAGCAGGTTTCTTATCAACCCATATGACAAAGGACAGGCTGTGTTACTTGGGAATGTCCAGGAACTTTGTTCAAAAAAAAAAAAAACCCTCAATCCCTTATCAGGATTGATGTGAAATATTAAAACCAGCTATTTGAGGGAAATGATTGGACATAGATGTTCACTGTCTCTTTCACACTTATCTTGTTGATTATAGTTTCCGGGGTGTGTCTGATGCAAGAAAGAATCAGATTCAACCTGGGGAAATACAATTATCTTTTCACAAAAAAGATGTTTTGCAATTAGAAATTTCACTAATATGTGCAATGTGTGAATCTCTCTTTTCTTTCTTGCAGTGTGTACTAATTTTTCTATATAATATCAATAATATAGCTATATGATATATCTCTATCTCTATATTATTATATAAATAATATATCTATATAATGCAATAATATATTTTTAAAATATGACATTGTATGATAATATAGCATATCTCTATCTCTGATATATTATACAATATAATATTATAAAATATATCATTGATAAAGATATCCATAAAAGATATATCAATATCTTCATCATTGCATAAAGAAGTGACTCTCCTAATTGTAAAATCTCTCTATCCAACTATCTATATCTGTCTATATATCATCTATATCTATCTATCTATTCATCTATCATCTATCTATCCTCTCTCTCTCTCTCTCTCTCTCTCTCTCTCTCTCATCTCTCATCTATCTTCGTCTGTTCATCCATCCATCCCTCAATCTGTCTAGCTGTCTAACTTTAGCTATATCTATATAGTTATAGACACTGAATCCAGGAGTGAGTTTGTTGATTGCAATATATATATATATATATATATATATATATATATATATATATATTTATATTTATATATATATATATATATATATACACACACACACACACACTGAAAGCATTTAAATCTACCCAGATCTCAGTCACTTCTCTATCTCCCTTTAAACTTCAAACATAACATGTTCATAGATGAATTTATCACCTTAACAATCTGCCTTCCCTCTGGGTGTGCACATGGGTAAGTCAATATGCATACATATACACATGGATGTAACCTAGGTAATGCACATATATAAATGATTATATGTGTATATTCACTTAAAAATTTCACATGCCTCAAGAAACATGGAGTGGAAAATAAAGAAGAAAGAGCTCCACCTACTGATTCATCTTTGTAACAGTTCTCATTATTATGATTTTAAATCTAAAGGCTCTGGAACACAACAGGGACCTTGTCTGAGAACAACCTAAATCATTTGGATTTGAAAAAGAGGATGTAGGAGTTACCCCCCTGGAAGGAAGCAGGTTAGAATGGTACTCTGTCCCTAGACTACAAGCCCTTCATTTTTATGGGGCCTTTAATTAATAAGTCAGCCCCAATTTGATTGACCCTTGGGGGGCTGGGGGGGGGTGTAGGTTAGCCATGGTTTTCCCTTTCATATTAAGACTTTACAAGACCATGACAGGTCACACATTTTACTCCATCACAAGTAAGGTATTCATTCATCTATACTTCCAGAGGGCCCACTGAGCACTTTGGGAACTGGATTTATAAGGGTCATATCACCCAGCTCAGATGCTGGGTCACTCAGGGCCAGGCCCACTCAAAAAGTGGTTTCATAGAGGAAGTGAAGAGCAAACATCCACTTGGAGCTTTGTGAAGGCCTCCTGGAGGCAAAGGAAAACTTGGGGGAGGTGGTGGTGGTGGTGGTTGGAGAAGGCAACTCTAATGGAAGAAGTCATTCAAGGACTGCAGAGACTTGGGACAGGACATTGTGAGATTGATATAATATCAATTATATTATTGATGGGGGAATGATTAGTAATAGAACATTACTCAGAACTCTAGAGGGAGAACTTTGCACTTGAATTCCAGAATATAAACTTAGAAGACAACTGGAAGATCATCCAAAGAAATCCCTATTACAACATATTAGGCAAATGCTTGAAGAACACCAGTTGTGGGAATCTTCTCACCTCCCACTGATGATGATATTTTTCTCATTTGTCCTCAAAGTCCATGACATCAGGGAGATGATGCCATGACAAGCACATGAATTGGGTTTGAGTGAGGGAGGTACTGTGCTAAGTCACTAGCCTTATTTTCTCCTCCAGAGTCATCTGGGTCCAGTGGCCAGATATGAATCAGGATGACTGGAGATAACCCTGGATGTGAGGCAATTAGGGTAAAGTGACTTACCCAAGGTTACACAGTGTCAAGTATCTGAGAGGTTGGATTTGAACTCAGGTTCTCCTGAATACAAGGCCAGTACTCTATCCACTGTGCCACCTACTTGCCCGTCTCCCACTTGAGACAATGAGATGGTGCCATGATGCGTAGAGTACAGCCACTGGAGTCAGGAAGCCCCATGGTCAAATTCAGATAGGGAAATAGAGGTCCAAGTAAATTGCCCAAAGTCACAAAGCTGAGAAATGTCTGAGGAAGGATTCGAATTCAGGTTTTCCTGACTCCAGGTCCAGATCTCTATCTTCTTTACCATGAAGATGTCCAAGTCCTTGTTGGTCTTTTTTTGTCTAACCACAGCAGAGGATGGGGGATAACTTATTGCTCAAAGGTGCAGGTCACACCAGACTTGGTTTTTCTACTTTCTATATCCTTCTTTTGGCTCATTGAGTTTACAATTCAATAAAACTCTTGTGTCTAGTATACAGTAGCTGCCTAATAAATGCTTGCTGACCTGATGTCAGAAGATTTGGGTTCAAATCTCAACTGTACCAAGATGCTGGGAAAATCACTTTGCCTCCCTCCAATTCAGTTCCTCAATCTGTAAAATAAAAAGACTACATTAGATTACAGGAGAATAGGTCCAAAGATATGAAGATGAGAGGTCATCCAGTCTGAGGAAAAGTAAATGACTTGTCTAAGATGATCTTTAAGAACCTTCCTTTGACTTTCTGTGATCCTATGAATTTTCAGTTTGCTGGCTTAAGTAAAAGGTGCTTCATCCAAGAAAGGTGCCACCCCTTGTGTTCATACTTCAAGTTACAGTAGTCATGGAATTCACCAGTGGTGGGGTTGGATGTCCATTCTGTGGGTTCTTCAGCTTCTGCAGTCCACTCAGAGCCTCTTTGAAACATCCTTCATTATGTCCATATCCACATTTTGTCCCTCATATTAATTGCTGCATCATATAAGGTCTCTCAAGAACTCATCTCCAACTCCATTTATTCACTTTAACCTTCCAAGCTGGGGCCATAGATAACATGTCAATCACATCTGGGGATATATTGTGGAGACCACTCTGGCTGCTCACCCATGCGTTTCTATAGACTTTAAAAGTGTAAGATATAAACATGTGAGATCTGAAAGGAAACTTCTCTTCTGCCCCAAATGAGTCACACATCACACTATCATTGCAAGGTTGCCAAATTCGATGGTTTCCTTGTCAGACATAAATTCAGCATCTGACCACAGTTGGGGACAAGAATTTCATATAAATCAAATAGCTGCATAGCAGTTGTGGGAGGGGGGAAGGGAACCCAACTCACTGGGGATCCCCAGGAAGTGATTTTCAACCCATCAATCAACATTTATTGAGGGCCCATGGCCCCTGCCCTCAAGATGCTGAAACCGAGTTGTGGAGACAAGCTATAAATGTTTGAAAAGTTAAATCATAACATGTGAGTCAAAACACAATAAAAGGTACTAATGTGCCAAATAATTGAATGAATGTTCTTATTTCAGAAAAGATAAAGGCATTGTGGGCCAGAGTAAGTTAGTTTGATTTAGTTGGGTTGCACTCTAAGAGGATAGGGTCAAGTAGATACAAGTTCAAAACCAGATTCAGACTCTTACTAACTTTGTGACTTTGGACAAGTCACTTCACCTTTGCCTCAGTTTCCTTAACTGCAAAATGGGGCTAATAATAACACCTTCATCCCATTATGAGGATCAAATGGGAGAATATTTATAAGGTTGTCAGTAGGCCCTATATAAAAGTCAGCTTCCTAGATGAATGAAGTAGCCTGCACATTCAGTTAGTAATTCCATAGATATTGTAATTCTAGAGACATCCTCAATTCAGAGCTAGGAGGACTCTGAGAGATATCTAACTCAACTCTGTTGTGAAAAGGGGGTTAAAGCAGCAAAGGAGATTTATTGAGTGTCTTTCTCAAAACTTTCATTTTACAAATGAGAAAAAAGTAGACCCCCTCCAAGAAGGAAAGTGACCTGCCTACAATCCCCATGTAAGATTTTCAGACTAGAACCCAGGTTTCTTGACTTTTGTCAAATTCTTCTTGGACTATTCCAGGATAACTCTTATATCAATGGAATCCTTTTAATATGACGATTCCAAATTTACAGGAGGCAAAAGATAATCCCTGCCCTCCGAGTTCTCAATCTAAGGGAAGAAAAGAAACAAATAAATATGTATAAATAAACTATATACAGGAATTGAGAGAGAAGGCACCAGAATTTGGGAGATTGGGGAAGGATTCCTGTATTATGTGGGATCTTGGTTGAGACTTTAAAGAAGTCAGGAAAACTAGTAGACTGAGGTGAGGAATGAGAGCGTTTCAGGAATAGGGGATGGACAACCAGAGAAAATGCCCAGAAACAAGATATGGAGATTCTTCTTGGTGGAATAGCCAGAAGTATATGTGGGGGTAGGAAGACAGTAAGATATAAGAAGACTGGAAACGTAGATGGGGAATAGGTTATAAAAGGCCTTCAATGCCAAAGCAGAAGAGTTTGTGGTTGATCCTAAAGGTTATGGGGGATCACTGCAGATTAGAGTGGGAGCTGGGAGGTGACGTCATATCTGAGCTTTAGGAAAATCACTTTACCTATGTGTCACAATCCTCTTTGGCCATCTGGTGAAGCATATAAATTCTGTCCCAGAACAATATTTTTTTTAAATCCATAAAAGAAAATATACATAATTGCCAAGGAAGTAAATTATACTGAAATACAGCTCAAAATATGTTTTAAAAAAATCATGGACCTCAAACTAAGAGCCCTTAATGATAATTCAAAGGATCATGAGATGGGAGCTCCCTGCTCTTAGAAACTTCCTTTTCTAGCAGGTTCTTTCATTTATTTACCTTTTATTTAGTCTCAATCTAAATAAGTACTGAGCAAAGTGATATGTGAGTACAGAGATAAAAAGGAAATAGATCCCGTCTTTAAGGATGTTACGGAGGTTTTCTAGAATTGTTGGTGGTGTCCTTCTGGATCAATAAATTTTCCCTACCCTTGTTTCTCAGTAGAACCTCCTATAACGTGGCATTGATCCCTTCACTCTACTGACGGCACCCCCTCCAAACGTTCTCCAATGTCCTTTCCAAAGCATGGTACCCAAATTGAAACACAGTATTTCAGATGAGATGTGACCAAGACATGTATCTTGGCATATTAGGAAATGAATGATTTGAAAATTGATTCTATCTTGTTACTTATAAATCCTGTGGAGAACTTGGGAAGGATAGGTAGATGGAGGGCACATTTGGGGCCAATAAACTTAGATATTCACATAAGACTATTCTGTCAAATCAAGAACTGGGTGATTTTAATACATAAAACAACATAATAATTCATACATACATAAATGCATGTATGTGTGTCTATATATTTATATCTATATTTATCTATATCTTTCATATATATATATATATATATATATCTCTGTCTCTCTCTGTCTCTATATCTCTCAAGAGAGAGATATAGAGACAGAGAGAGAAGACAGAGAAAGAGAGAGGACAGGGAGAGAGACAGATAGGGGAAGAGAGAGAGAGAGGGAGAGGGAGAGAGAGAGAGAGAGAGAGAGAGAGAGAGAGAGAGAGAGAGAGAGAGAGAGAGAGAGAGAGAGAGAGAGAGAGAGATCTACACATTGCTGTAACCTCAGTGTGGGAATAATCAGAAAATATGTGGTCTTTCCCAAACATTGTCGTGTTTGTGTGTGTGTGTGTGTGTGTGTGTGTGTGTGTGTGTGTGTGTGTGTGTGTGTTTGGGAAAAGGTTCCTAGCAGAAGGAATCAGCTAGGTTTATTATGTGTAAACAACAGAACCAGAATTTTTAAATTGTTCTATTCTTTCAGACCCCTAAGGTAAATAGTTCTCAGCTTATGGCCCACATTCAAAGCTGGAGAAAAAAATATATCCCTTTTGAAAGCTTTCCAAGTCTTGTAGAACATTTATTTATTTGTCTGATTGATTTTCTACTTATGCCTCCCTTAGACTGCATTCATAGAAGATTAGTCTCCACAGGGAAGGGGTGAAAGTGCCACTGTCCTCTGTCTTGGACAGATCTCGTCTGAAATATTGGGTTTCTCTTTGGGCACCATGCTTTAGGAAGGATATTGGGAAGAGTCTGGTCGGGGTACCATCAGCAGAGTGAAGGGACACAATATCATCATGCTATAGGGAGGTCTACTGAGAAACATAGTGAGGTTAGGGGAAAATTTAGCCAGGAGAAGAAAAGACAAAATAGGGCACGCCAAAGATTGACATATGAAACAGGAGAGAGAGGGGAACTATGTATTAAATGCTTACCATGTGCTGGCAATTCTCATTTGATACCCAAATAGCCCTATGAGGTACTAGATGTTGCTGTTTCTATTTATAGTTGAGGCAATCGAGGCAGACAGAGGTGAAGTGATTTGCCCAAAGTTACCCAGCTAGGAAGTGTCTGAGGCTGAATTTGAATTCAGGTCTTACTGACTCCAGACCCAACTCTCTGTGCCACCAGCTTCCTCCATTATGACCTGTTTGGTCCCAGAAGGCAGCACTGGTGGAGGAACAAGACTAGAGGATGCTATGAGGCAGATGTAGAAGTGATAACAGGAAAGGCAAAAACAAAAACTGGAATCAGAAGTCTGAGTTCAAATCCTACCTCTCACACTTTGTAGTTAGTTATGGGATGAAAGGCAAGTCATTTTTACTTTCTGAATCTCAGCTTCTTCATCTGAAAATGGGTATAAAATCATACCTCTAGGACCTAGCTTATGGCAGTCTTGTGAAATCAATCAAGGTGAATGTTAAGCCCCACTGAAATAATGGGGGATGATATATTGTTGTTGCTATTGATGATGATGATGATGATGATGATGATGATGATGATGATGATGATGGTGATGGTGATGGTGATGGTGATGTTAATGGTAATGGTGATGCTAGTGAATTCTCACTTGGGCACCCTCCAACAGAGGCTTCTGGAGCAGTTGGACCTATTGTAGAAGGGATTCCTGATTACACGTGGGAACTGATGATTTCTCCAGTTTTATTTTTTGATTTACAGATTTCTCAGTTTCCTCTTCCTCCTCTCTTATCTCTCTCTGACTTTCTCACCTCCAGTTGCTCTTCTTTCCCTTTCCATTTCCTTTTCTTTTTTTTCCTATCATTTCTGTTTCTCTTTGCTTTCTTGTTTCTCCCTCTCTCTCCTTCTCCTTATCTTTCCTTCTCTTCCTCCATCTCTGTTTCTGTTTGTGCATCTATTCCTCTCCTCCCTCCTCACCTCCCTCAGTCTCTATCTCCCCTCTCCTCCATTCTTCTTTCTCTCTTGTCCTCCTTTTCCTTCTCTTCTCTTCCCTTTCTTCTTCCTCTCTTCCTCCCCCTTTCCTCCTTTAGTCTGAAGAAGAAAAGACTAAACAGGGACATGACAGTTGTTTTCAAATAAGATTGACATAAGAAACAGGAGAGAGAGAGCTATGTATTAAATGCTTGAACCTTGTTGAGGTCATGGTAGGAGAAGGGTGAGGGATTTACCCCATAACAAAAGGAAGAAACAAAGCATATTTCAATACCCAGAAGCCCTGGAGCTTTGCTCTCCTGCCTGTTTTCAGGGTTGTGAATTAGCACTATTTAGTTTAGAAAGGGAAGAGACAAATGCCTTTGGGGCAAGATGAGACAACAGCCACTGAACCATGAAGGAGGAAGGATGATAAGATCAGTATTTGCTTGTAGAGTTTGAAAAACAAGAATGGAAATTTTGAACTTGATATTATGAAAAAAAGGCAGTGGGGTGTATTAATCTGAGCACTGAATCCCTGTGACTTAACATCTATGTCACTCCCCATTCTAGGTTCTTGATTTGTAATGCTGAGCCAGTTGGACTAGTAAATCCCCAAGATCCTTTAGGTGGTGCAGTAGATAGAGCACCAAGCCCTGGAGTCAGGAGGATCTGGGTTCAAATGTGACCTCAGACACTTAATAATTTCCTAGTTGTGTGACCTTGGGCAGGTCATTTAACCCCATTGCCTAACCAAAAAACAAGATTGTTTTCAGTCCCCAATTTATACCTAATGATTCTATGATCTAAGCTCTCTTCCAGGATGAAATCTTATTCTTATGGGAATGTCTCAGCAGTACAGGGATCTTCCAGGTCTTCCAATGTCTTTCATTTTCAGGAAAATGAATAGTGAAATAAATGATTTTAGTACTATATAACACTATTAGTACTATATAATACTTTAAACATTTTTTTTTAGTTTTTGCAAGGCAAATGGGGTTAAGTGGCTTGCCCAAGGCCACACAGCTAGGTAACTATTAAGTGTCTGAGGCTGGATTTGAACTCAGGTACTCCTGACTCCAGGGCTGGTACTCTATCCACTGGGCCACCTAGCCACCCCTACTTTAAACATTTAAAAGAGTTTTTCATGTATCTCATCTTATCCTTATAACAATACCCTGGGAGGTAGGTATTATTATTATTTCCATTTAACAGATGAGAAAATTGAGGTAAATTGAAATTATGTCACTTTTCCAGTACCACAAGGGGCTGAATTTGAACTCAGGTCTTCCTCACTCCAAGTCCAATACTTTCTTCACTGAACTATTAGTAAGTAGCCTTCAAAAAATAGCAATTTTGTTGATTTGAGGTACCATCAACTCTTATCCTCTTTTGAATGATTTCTGATCCTTGATCTAATCTTTTTTTTTAGTTTTTTTTTTTTTTTTGCAAGACAAATGGGGTTAAATGGCTTGTCCAAGGCCACACAGCTAGGTAATTATTAAGTGTCTGAGATCAGATTTGAACCCAGGTACTCCTGACTCCAGGGCTGGTGCTTTATCCACTGTGCCACCTAGCCGCTCTGATCTAATCCTTTTTAGACTTCAATTGGAAAATGCTCCCAATGTTTCAGTCCATAATGAAATAATAGAATGATTTAAAATAAAAGATCTTAGACAAGTATTTGGAAAACATGAAATCTAATCTTGGCTTCCACACCAATGTAATTGTGTGGCTCTAATATTATCTTTTGATACTATGACCTATGGATGTGTCTTATGGTTCTGCTCCTTGTTGTTGTGGGTTCTCCGGAATGAGCCTTCCACCACCTGTAGGAGAGTGGTGTGTGACCCAAAGCATATTTCTTGCCACTTATCTTTCCATGCTGCTTACTTATATTTATTTATATACATTTTCCTTCCTTCAAATATATGTTTCCCACCCTTATAAAGAAACACATTGATAGGGATTCATGAACTATAGCTCTGAGTGGATTTTGATCCACATTCACAACGCTGCCCCATCAAACATGGGGTACTATAAGAGAGGTGGTGTGTTGTTATGTGTGAGTGAGACTAGATGCCATGTTTTTCTTACTATTTGGTAGAAAGAGGGTTAAATTACATTCTTACAAATAATGAGACAATCAAGATAGACTTGGCCCCTTTCCTTAGAGGGAGCAAAGTTGAAGGTGGGGAGGCATGAAATAGCCAGCGACAAAGAATCCATGCATTTTGATAACAAAGTAGTTTTTATTTGATTATCTTCTGATTAGCTTATAGAGACACAAAGAATTCTCCTACTTCAGATTGGTGAATTTGTGGAAATTTCCTGAGAACCTTTTTGACTTTGTAGTATTTATAAAGCAAATGCATTCCCTCCAGGACAAAAGGTAAAGGACAGCTCAGACAATAGATTCAGAGTCTGGGTTAAGATGGCACTCAAGTGTGTTGTGGCATGCCCCAGAAGCAGGACAAAAGGACTTTGGGTGACTAAGTCACAGGTCGGCTCATGCCTTTACTGTATACTTTGAGATAACATCAGAAAGCTATAACTAGGTAACTTTCCTGAGATCATGAGCAATGTAAACTCCCTTCCGAGAATCCATAAATTAACTTTGTGGATGGTTATTGCCTTATTATCTTGGCCACAGAAGTCCTTAATATATCATAAACACAGTTATATGGTATATAATGTGACATCACATAATTTTGTGCCAGTTTCTCCTAGGGTGAACTTGGAGTTCAACTAATGTCCCATGACCATCTGGAGATGATAGCAAGCCAAGGACATTTTACAGTCAGCTTGGCTCAGAGAGGAGAGCTTCAGGTGGAGTTCTGTGTTCTGGTATGTGCTGGGGATGTTGGGCACAGGTATCATAGAGTCACAGAATGTCTGAGATGGAAGCAACCTTTAGCCCAGTCTGTGACTCAATAAGAATCCCTAACATGTGGTTATCTAGGGCTTGCTTCAAACCTTCCATTGTGGGAGAAAACATTATCTCATTCCATGTCTATTCCACTTAGTTCAGCTCCCATGGATATGAAATTCCACTCGATTGTGGTACTTTGGAAAAGTGTTTGAAGTCAGTGAAACCAAGTTTGAGCCCTGGTTCTGCCAATTATTACCTTGAACAAACGAATTAAGCTCTCCGGGTCTCAGTTTCCTCATCTGTAAAAGGATGCATTGGACGAGATGGTCTCCAGAGTGTCTTCCAGTCTGACATGTATAATCTATAATAATGTAATGACTCATGCCAGACTTTTCCTTCCTTATAAAACCTCACGGTAATCACCGTAAAACAATATCTACCCTAGGCATAGTGGTTTACAATGGCCTGTTCTAAACAAAATGGTGCGGTGGTCAGGAATGTGTTAGAGCGGAACCAAAAATCAGAGGCAGCAATTTCCCCATATGTGGTGACAGACTGGTTACAAAAGCACATCCTATTTCAATATCATCAATACATGAAGCATTCCAGGGGTTAGCCCTGGACATTGTTTTTACATGTTTACAGGAAACAAGATGTTGAAGCCTATGAGAATGATTATCTGCAAAAACTAGGGTCTCTATATTTTTATTTTTATTGATACATTCTGTTTAGGCACATCTGTTACTTCCCAACAAACAGACCCCTCATTGCTTTAGCAATCGCTTATAATGAGCAGTTCAACAAAACCACCTAATAGTTATTAAATTGACTATACCATTGGTTGCAATCATATCCTTTTCCTCTTTCTACCTTCCAAAAAAACATTTATCACTAATTAGCAGGAAGATGAAATTTCTACTATAAATGAACAGAAAGAAGGATTTCTGCTAGAACTTTACTATTTGGGCTCCCCTATTGTCCTCTGAGGGGCAGCTAGGTGGTGCAGTGGATGGAGTAGTGGACCTGGAGTCAGGAGGATTCATCTAGTATCAGACCCTTACAAACTTTAGGATTCTACACAAGTTTGCCTCACTTTCCTTAGCTGTAAAATGATCTGCAGAAGGAAAGGGCAAACCACTTCCAGTATCTTTGCCAAGAAAACTCCAAATGGGGTCACCAAGAGTCAGAAATGACTGGAAATGACATAATAATATTGTCGAATTTCAGTTTGCTGCTATTTCCTCGCCATCATGGTAGTGATAGACTCTTCTTTCTTTGCTTTTTATGATATCCTACATGTCCTTCCTATGTTTCAGCCCATAAGTCTAGCTTTTGGGGCTGTTTAAATGTTATTGCACATATGGGTCCTTTCTTGTCATTCAATTGAATTTAATTCAACTCAGCAAGTATCTGCTAATTCACTGATTCAAAAATCCTGTATTGTGTACCTACTGTGTACAAAGTAACTGTGCTAGGTGTTAATGATACAAAGACAGAAATAAAACAGCTCCTACCCTGAAGTTCATCATTGCCAAGAATGGCGCCTGGCCCTAGGACTCTAGATGTTTAAAAGCCTACCAGTCCTCCATTGGTACCAGAAACTTAAGCTTCCCCTATATTCATGATTCCTTTGGCCTCCCCACTCAGTGGGATCTTAATAAAAGGATATAAACCTTTTGGCAACTTGTCCAAAATAATTCCAATTTTTTTCCAAAAATAGTTGGACCATTCACAACTCTCCTGGCAGTGAATTAGCATATCCATTTATCCCTTAGTCCCTCCAATCTGGATTATTTCCATTGCTTACCACTGTTGCCAATTTTAGCAGAGTGACATGATACCAGAGGGTTTTGCTAATATTCATTTCTCAGATTCTTAATTGTTTTGAATATTTTTTCAGTTGAATGGTTTGCATATATTTAAAGATCCCCTGTATATGCACATGTCTTTCCCATAAGAAGGGAAACTCTTTAAGAATGGAAAATGCCTCTACTTTTTCTTCGCACTTCCACGACTTAGCAGTATGCATGGTCCACAGTAAGCAATTAATACATGCTTGCTGGTTTATCCTCATTTCATTCCAATTCTCTCATGTACTATGATTAGCTTCTTTTATGCCCAAGGCAAGAAAAAATATGCTTCTGATAGCAGATATGTATTTTATACATTTTTATGTGCACTTCAGTTTAGTATGCCTGAGGCAAATGTCTCACTTGTTCACCTTTTGTTACAGTTTTGGTTTTCCACTTATCTTAGTTGAAGTAGCTTCATAATGAAATGGAAAGCCATTTACCGAATTTTCTGGTCCATCAGAAACTGGTTCATTCTGAAACTCTCACTATGACATATTCTCTTCCCCCATGAACCGGTTCTTACTCTTTATTCACTCCCTTGTCAGTCTCCAGTCCATTCTCCTGTCAACCTTTTTGTCAGGACACATCTTCAAGGTTAATATTTAAGTATTAATGAAGCACAGCCATCCTTTGAAGATAAGTAGGTAAACAGACTAGCCCGGCATAACTACAGACCCCATGATAACGAACGTGTCCATCACTAGACATCAAGGAAATATACTGTGGCTTTCAAAATAGAAACAAACCATTTTTAATCTTAGATTCAGAATAGCTATGGTTACCAAGGCCTGGGCTGGCTCACCTTCACTCAATTCTTTTCATTGGAGACACACCTTCAAACAAATGAAGGCAGGATTGAACTCTTGCTAATGGCTACTCAATTTGTCTTCCTCAGACTACAAAGATTAAAAGCTTTCTTTAAAGTGAGTGTGTGAATGTCTTTATCTGGTGAAGAAGTGTCCTTCCAAGAAGTTGGACTGAGTCAACAAAATGGAGTAGAAAGCCAAGATTTCAGATTGAACTAATCTTCTAAATAAAACACTGGCCTTTCTATTGTCCCAAGGAATTTTCAATTAGCTGGAACGTGTCCAGAAACACTGCAATTTTCTTTCTCATGTTGACAGAAAGATTTGAAAGAGTCGGTGCAAAAATCAGAGGTAGATATGGTTAAGGGAGCCTTTAGAATTAAAAGCATATATAGAGAGTGATAGAGGAAATTTATTTTAATCTGTCTTCTTCACAAATATTTTGCAATTGAGTTACCCATCCTCAAGAAATTGCCCACTATGAAAATTAGCTACTATGTCTAAAATGAAAATAGCTATTAACCACTACAATTTTAACTCCATGGCATTATTGTAATATGACAAAAACTCTGATTCATTGTAGTCTATAAACTCTTGCCAACTGGAAAGACCTCAAGAACAGACCAGGTCTAAAGACTGAAGGTGAGCCCTTTGTAGGTCAAAGAGGATCATCACTAGAAGTCTGGACTATGAATATAAAATATATTTGGTCACAAGAATTCATAAAAATCACCAATAAAAATATGACAAAGAGGAAGGCTTTTGTTAATATCCAAGCCTCAAGTATTGACCTTGCTATTTAATAATCATATGATTTGGAACAAGTCATCTAAGTTCTCTGGATTTCCATTTCCTTTTTTGTAGAAGGAGAGTTATTGGTTTAATTCTTTGGCATCTAATTTTGTAAATAGGTATTCATGTTGTACTCTTCTCCAAAAAAATGTAGACTTTTTAAACACACTGGCTGTTCATTCGGTTTTTGTGTGTACCCAGAGCCTAGCACAGTGAAGTATATATACCTTTGTTTGAATGGTGGTGATAATGAATAATGATAATAATGATTATAATTGCTAGCATTATTAGTGTTTCAAGGTTTGCAAAGTATTTTTTATAAATACTATCACATTTGATGCTCACAATAACTCTGGAAAAATACAGATGAGAAAATGGAAGCTGAAAGAGGAAAATTGACTTTTTCAAGCTATTATGAGTCAGTGGCAACTCAAATTCCTGGAATCAGTTCTTCCTCCAAATCCAACTAAGCCATTCTGTTCACAAGACACATGTCCTAGATCTGATGCTCTAGCATCTCTCCCATTTCACTCTCTTCCCTGGGTCATTCCCCAACTGTCAGTGCTACCAGTTTTAGAAAGATCTTTCTTTGGAAACTGCCCTGTGGTATACATCAAGTTGCTTCCTGAGTAATGATCATTGGACCATCAGCCTTGCTCTTCTCCTAGCATCAAAAAATAATTAAAAATTGCATTATATTCGAGGAAAGAGAAGACCAAAGATTCAAGTCAATTTAACGGGCCAAGTCAAGTGAACAAACATTTATTCAGCACATTGTCAGGCAAAAGTCAGTCCTTCCTTTCAATGAGCTAATAGTCTGATGAGACAGATGGCCTGCAAACAACTATGGACAAACAAAGCGTGGACAGGATAAGCTGCAGTTAGCCGCTGTAGGAAGGCACTAAAATAAAAGGAGGAATGGCTTCTTTTGGAAAGGGAGAATTTTTAGCTGGGACTTGAAGAAAGTTTGAAAAACCAGGAACCAAAGGCAAGGGGAAGAGACTTCTAGCATGGGGAACAGTTGATATAAATGCCCAGATCCAGGGCACAGATTGTATTTTGTCAGAAATAGCAAGAACACTGTCATTGAATCACAAACTTTGAGGAGGCGAATAAGGTATAAGAAGATTGGAAAGTCAGAAAAAGACCAGGTTTGGTTGATCTCTTTAAAGCCCATGAAGGCTTTTAAAGACCAAAACAGAGGTTTTATATTTGATCCTGGAGGTTATAGGGAGTCACTGGAATTGATTAAAGGGGGTGTAGTGAGGACAGACCTGCACTTTAGGAAGGTCTCTGGTAGCCAAGTGGAGGATGAATTGGAATGAAGAGAGACTTGAGGCAGACAGACCCCACCCCCACCCCTGGCACTGTCAGAAGTCATATCATTAGGAATTTGGCTGTCCAGGAGGTGATGAATTAATCCATGGTGCTAAATACCTCCATGGCTCCTACTTCTGCAGTGATATTTGTAGGTCTTAATAACCCAACTCCAGCCTAAATTTCCAGGCTAGTTATATGACTCTTCTTCAAGCATTCCCTGACTGAGACAAATTTGATCTATTTTCTGTTTTTTTCTCCATGATATTTTAATTCTGTGTGTTTGTGAAGGTTGTGATTTAGAAATATCCTTTTTTCATCTATCAGGAGAGTATTGAAAAAGAGTCCAAATCATTGGTGTGAAGCACTTGAATGAGGGGTTGGAAAAGGGTTTGATGGGAATGATTTTATAGATATTGAATTAATAAGTCTTGGTCACTGTTTGGATATGGGGGTAGCATAAGGTAGGCAAGAACTGAGTAGAGGACATTGATGAACGGGACAGAAACAGGGAAATTAGAGCTAGATAGGAAGTTCTAATTTGGGCATGTTGAGTTTGAGTTCAACATTATTTAATACACATTATCTCATAACAATGACTGGTAGATAACACAGTCAAAGGATGGAGATTGAGTTGACCAAGAGTTGAGTTGTCATCAGTTGGTTAATAAAAGATGTAGAAATAGACTCCATGTTCTAGCTAGTCTCTGGAACATGTACCAGACAGTCTTTCCTGTTCCAGACAGTTCCCTAGTACAGAAGTGTCAGACATGTAGTCAGACATATACAACATTCTCCAGGGCAGGGTGAAGCACATTATAAGGCAGTTGGGAGATGTTTAACAAAGTAAGGAATAACATAGTAGAAGACAGATAATGCTAATATGTGGTTTTCTAAAAGTCTGTAGAGATTCTTATGAATAGTTTAATGGCCCATTTTTGAGTTTGACAAGGACTGGCAGTGAAGAGAAGAAATGAAATACTAAATAATAAAAATTAATTTTGGTAGTATCTTGAGTTCCCTAAAAATACATTCTATCTCATCAATGTGAAATATATTGAATTTAATTATGTTGAAATTTTAGAGGAATTTTAGAGGGATTAATATTATTCTCATTATTTTAAAGAAACAGTAAACCATAATGCCCTAGAACTGGACAAAGTTCTAATAATGCTTGTCCTTCAATTTTGAAGAAGATCATTCCATTGGGGAGGTGATGCCATAACAAGCACATGAATAGGATTTGAGTGAGGGGGTGCTGTGCTAAGTCACTCACTTTCTCCACCAGAGCCATCTGGGTCCAATGGACAGATATGGTTCAGGACAACTGGAGACAGCCCTAGATGTGAGGCAATAAGGGTTAAGTGACTTGCCCAAGGTCACACAGCTAATAAATGACAAGTGTCTGAGGTCGCACTCAAACTCCCATCCCCTGAATCCAAGGCTAGTGCTCTATCCACTGCACCACTGAGTGGCCCTGGGCAAGATTCTAGGACCAGCCCAAGGGCCAGCTTGGAGGAAAGTGAGCAGGTGTTTCAGCCTCTACAATACTCTTAGAGGCTAGAGCTCCCAAAGTCCAGAACTTTTGTTACTCCCACCTTGGGCTTGTTCTGAAACAAAATTGAGCAGCCAGCCAAGTCATGCAATAATTTTCATGGAAAGGGGATAGAGAGAGCTGAGGTTATATTCTACTCCATTAAAATTGGAGCCAACTCTTTGGACCAGTAAGGCCAGTAAGCTTGCTTGTACTGTCTAATCACCCTCCTTTGGGGAAGGTTCTCATTAGGTAAAACTGGGATTTGGCCCCAACCTGGCTATAAATTAATAGGCCTACAGCATCCCCTCACAGCCCCTGCACTAGAGTTTATTTGCCCTGACATGAAAAAATAACACAAGCTACTCTCAATGGATTCATTAAAAATTTGATTTCTCCCCTTTATAGCTATTTTGCCTGGCAGATGGCTCTAGTATTTTCCTTATGCTGCATTTTTTGAATTAAGTGTATATGGTGGCCTAGCAGTATCCTCTCGTGCCAGGGAAAAATCACATGTGAGTTTCAATAGAATTGCATTATTTGGCATCTACTGTCCACACATGTTCATTTGGCTGCTGGGAGCTCAGAATGATGATGGCCATAAGGGGAGGGAGGTGTTTGAAAGTTAAAGCAGAGGCCTTAGGAATCTCAAAAAAGGACGAGAAACCTAAAGGAAAAGAAGCTTGGGTTTTTTAAAAAATCAACATTAAATTGTTTTAAATAAGTCAATAATTATGAAATCCTCTGTGTAGCATTCAAGGTCCGTGATAATCTCCCCTTCCCATTCATATTTTTAGTTCTCTTCGCACTAACACATGCATCTCCCCTGCCCCCCAGTCTTCAATCCAATGACACTGTCCTCCTTGCTTTCCTCTCACAAGATCGTCCATCTTCCAATTCCAGATGTTGTTTCTGGCTGCCCTCCAAGTCTATAATGCCCTCCTCATCTTCACCCTAAATCCTACCTTCTATATGACATTTTTCTCAATCCCTCTTAATGCTAGTATCTTCCTCAGTTAAGTATTAAGAAAAATATCCAGGATGTAGATTGCTAATGTTCCAGGGTACCTGTCTTGATCTTTCCCATTGATTCCCTCTGACCACTGAAGTTGAGCTCTCCTGTGTCAGTGGAAGGCATTATGTGTAACTAGGCAATATTATGTATAAAATGCTCAACCTGATGTTCAGTAAGACCTGAATTCAAATTCTCTAGGATAGAGCAGTCTTTTTCCTTCCTTTGTATCTTCCACTTAACATTATCTGGCATAAGAGTCAGAATTTAATGTTTATTGACTGATTGATTATATAATGTAGAATGAAAGCTCCCAGGGGCAGGAGCTGCTTTTAATTTTTGTATTTTTAGTCCTGATACCTACTACCAAGTCCATTGCATAATATATATTTAATAAATACCTATTGTATTGAATTATTCTATTATCTAAGTTTTGTATATAGTAGTATATAAAAATAATATATAAAAATAAACAAAAATTAAAAATTAAAATTCTAGGAGCAGAAACATGATTTATAAAATTATAATTATAAATGCTAGCATCTATGTAACATTAAAAGAACTTTACAATTTAATTGTAAAATATTCAATTCTCAAAGTAATCTTGTGAGGTTTGCTACCAAAGAGTGGTTACCATATTTCCCCATGTATAACACTCACCCTTATTTGAAAAATTTGGGTTCTAAAAAATGGGTAGCATCTTCCAGATTTTTTCATTTGCATGTCCCAGTTTTTCAAGCCTGTCTTTGTGCTCATTCTTTCGCATTTGTTACTGGTGACATTTTGCCATTTTCTGCCCAGAAATGGCTCAGAAAAGATTTTCATTCAGTGCTGAATTCAAATTCAAAGTGACCTAGTTTTCACAAGTGAATGGAAATCTTGCTGCTGAATGTCAGTCTGCTCCTCCTCCAATGGAGAAAACAATCTGAGCCTGGCTGTGGGAAGAAGAAACCCATTTGAAATGCCACCACAGAAGGCAGCCATGAAGGGCAAGGCATCCAAATGACATGATGTAGAGAGGGAATTGAAGAGATGGACTGAAGAGCAAAGGACAGCTTGAATTCCTGTGTCCACAAAGAAGGGTTTCAGCAAGAGGCAAGAAGAATTGCTGATGAAAAAGAAGGGACTGATTTCAAAGGAGGACATAATGGGTGCTTCAGGTTCAAGAAGCAGAATGGGCTAAGCATGCCTCCATGCACCAGACTTGCCTAAAAGATATCTGAAAGCTAGGAGCAGGAAGGTCCTTGGATTTCATGATGAATAAAATTGAGTTCATTAAATTCATGTAATACAATTTTTTTTTCAAATTTCAGGCTCCAAAAATTAAGGTCAGCTTTATACATGCCAAAATATGGTAGGTAAATTACCCAAGATTATACACAATTAAGTATCTGAGGCAGGATTTGAATTCAGGTCTTACTAACATCAGGTTCGGCATTTTATGCATAATATTGCCTAGTTATCCATAATACCTTCTGTTGACACAAGAGAGGTCAACTTCAATGGTCTGAGGGAATCAATGGGAAAGATCAAGACAGGTACCCTGGAACATTAGCTGAATCCTGGAGGAGGAAAAGACAATTAATAGATACAGAGGGTGGGGTTCAATACAAGCAAAAATAGCTATTGGATAAGGTAGAATGAAAGGACATGATTGAATGTGTTTCAAAATGATTATTATGAATGTATGTTTAGCATGGTTATAGATATAGAGTCTATATCACATTGCTTTTTGTGGGGGGGGGGGGAGGTAGGAAGAAAGATGTAAAAAAAAAAAGATTGTTGAAAACCACTATTACAAGTAGTTAGAAAAATAAAGAAAGAAATTAAAATTTAGAAAAGATCCAGCTCATAGGATATGATGAAAAATACTTTGTGAACGTTAAAACATTAAAAAAATATTAGATGTGTTTGTGTTGAGATGGTGGCAATAGGAAGAAAAACAGAAGCTAGGAAGAAAAGAAGGCTGATCATATAGTGATAGTGAGTTGATAGACTCATGGTCAGAATTCTCTACTGGTACCCTCAATATGTCAGGAGGGAGCCAGGAAGACCTGCCTGCCTCTAGGAAGAGGCACCCCAGGCAGGGGTGGGTCATGATCTGGATCATTGGAAGGACCATTTAATCAATGAAATTGCACATCTCTTTGAGCTTGCGGATATCTCCTGTGAACTAATCTTCATGTTAAGCTTTGTGCTCTTAGGAATAAGGGTAGACCCTTATTCTTGTTCATTGTGCTAAGCATCCTCATGAGAACATTAGAGTAGAAACAAGAGATGTGGCTTCTTGACCCAACTGATCAGAATGAGCTTGACCAAATCATTGATGTTCTCTGACCTCAATTGTCTTTGTAAAATGAGAAGGTTGAGTGATATGACCTCCATAGTAATTTGCAGCTTTGCAACTTTTGTTATAAGTTAAGGTAAAGGATAGCAAAGTAGTGCAGTGTACAGAGTACCTGGCTTGGAATCAGGAAGATAGACCTTCAAGAGTTCTTATCTGCCCTCAGAAACTTCTAAATGTGTGACCCTGGGCAACTCACTTACCTCTGTTTGCCTCACTTCTTCATCTGTAAAATGAACTGGAGAAGGAAATGGCATACTACTCCGGTATCTTTGCCAAGGGGATCACAAAGAATTGGGCACAACAGAAAAATGACTGAACAACGACAAAAATGTGAGAATCTTAGTGGAACATTCAAATGAGCACCCCAAAAGATAATTATTGTAATGGAGTAGTTGTGAGGAGGAAGAGTGAAAGGGAAAACTTTTCAAAGTGACCATCAGCGTGGTACAGTGGCAACCTTATTGGATGTAGATTCAGAGACGTTAGGATTCAAATCCTACCTTCCCTTCTATATGACCTAAGATGAATCTTTTGTTTTAAATTTCTTCATCTGAAAAGGGAAAAGCCTTCTCTTCATGTTTCTGAGATGTCCTCCAGTTCTAAATCTATGATTATCAAATGGTCCAAATGGAGAATAAAATGTCCCATAGAGTTTTTGGCCTTGTTCTGATACAGTTCTTTAAATTAAAACCTAGGAATGGTTTGGTTAGCAGTGATTCCTTCCATCTCTAAACATTTTTTATGCATAGATGAACATTATTGCTACCTATAACTTTAAATTATAAAAACTTATTATTCCACAGTTATGAATAGGCACCAAGTCAACATATGTCCAAAGTGTTTATTAGAAATTAACACCAGTTTTTTTTAATAGTACAAAAATTGTGTGAATAAAATTACAATATTAGGCAAAATTTTAGATGACTTTGGGGGGATTATAAATGCTTGCATTAAAACTTATGGGTAGGAATGTATTTTTATAGGTAATAATGGAAAGATTGAGGCATAGATGAGTACATACTTAGATCATGGATGTTACTTATGTTTTTGTCAGAATTTTTGGAATTTTGCTTCACTTGACGAATTGATAAAAATTAAATCCCTTTGTCTAATCAGTCCTATAGAGAATAGGAGCATTAATTTTGGTCCCCCATCAATCCACTCATACTGATGGCAAAATGAGATCAAAAGCCAATGTTGGCCAAAGCTGCCTTATTAACCAACCACTGTGGCTTCCTTGGTACCTTAATAGGGAATTAAAAAAATATATGAGTTCTATGCTTGTGTGACTGGAAAGCTATGCCACTGAGCTAATCAGTATCAAGGAAAATGGAAATCTGTTGCTAATCAAAATGATATTTAGCTAAAATACTTTAAAAGCTTAAAGGCTAAAATCTCAGATGTTTAAAAAAAAAGCTTAAAACAAGGAAAAATGGAATTCTTTACACATTTAGATTGTTTTCTCTGGAAGGAAGGCAAGCTCATTCCTTGAACAAGATGCCATTAAAACTTTTATTCTTCACACCTGTGCTCAATAGCTTCCAATTAGGGTGAAAAACTCATTTGTGATGACAATGCAGGTAAGGTGAAAAACTCATTTGTGATGACAATGCAGGTATAGAAAATTTAGGCTGTACCAAGGATGTTTGGAAAGATGTATATCAGGACATTTCAAGGGATATCTCTTATAGTATCCACTTTGCTTCTTGAAATTAATTTGTAAAAAGGTTGTTTGACTTATTTGTGCATATGTGAATGTAAACTCCTTGATGTCAAAGGAAAATTCATCTTTATTTTTGAATGTCCAGCACCTAGGACAGTGTCTGATCTACTGTTAGCACTTAATGTGTATGTGTTTTACTGAATGAAAAGCAAGATAAAACAAAACAAATTATTCTCTTATTATCTAAGAATTGAAAACTTCTTTTCTGAGAAAGAATCCAAATGGGAATAGTCCTGGGATATAACAGGCATTCAACTGTATCAGGGAACCCTCTCCCACCCCTGCATTATATGTATTTCAGTCTACAAGGAACAAAGCAATATATATATAAGGCTTTCTAAAATATAGTCCTTTCTTGTTGTTGGCCATAGAGCCAACTCTTCCAGAGCAGAACATTTTTTCTCGCAAAGGAGAACTGATAGCGTGTTGAGCTGCATTGTGCATCAAGGAAGCCTAGTCTTACTCTTGGATCTGCTGCTAATCAATTCTAATCAATCATGTCAGTTAGCCTATCTGGACCTCAGGTTGATCATTTGTAAAATGAGAGTTGGAAAACATAATCTTTAAGTGCTAGAATTCTATGGTCCTAAAGGACCTCATGAATCTCAACTCATCATCTATCACTCTCTTCATTTTTGTATGTTTTTTGACAATATTTTGATACAGTGGGTCCATGCAGAGCTGATATATTCCAGCTTGAAAATTGCTCAGAAGAATGGATTTTAGGTTAGCTAAAACATCTTTCTCCTCCCTTGTTACTTCAACATATGAAAAACCTGGTGTAACCAATTTACTTAGAATAAGGCAGGCTTTTAATTAAGTAGAATATTTTTTCTAAATATAAATGCCAATTATGTGTGTATCTGTTTGAAAAATTGGTGAGGTTTGTTTTCAAAGACATTTTTATCTTAGTTTCCCTATGTCAATAGTCTAAGGAAATACCATTGTAAGTGAGAGCACTGATCCACAGGAAATGAGCAGACAGAAAGGACTCCCAAGCAGTGATGTGGGCAAACCTACACAAATGATGTCATTTTCAATGGGGATATGGAGCCATCCGAATTGGCAGTGATGATGATGATGATGATGATGTCCTTTGTAGAGCATTTTAAGCTTGCTTAATCATAGCAGCCATTGCAGATGGATAATAAATATCAATCCCATTTTATAAATGAGGAAACTGAAATTTCAAGGGCTCAAATGACCTCCCCAGGGTCAAACAGCCAGTAAGAATCAACAGCAGAAGTGAAAACAATTCTCCAGATTCTGTATCCAATTCTCTCTTCACTACTTGAAAGTAGGCTTCTGAAACAATGCTTAATGTATTAACAATTAATTAAGAACTGCAGCTCCATTGAAATCCATAAGATTTAATTAGAGAAGGGCCCTGACTAGGATAATTTTTTATTAATCTCCCAAAGAAGAGAGGATTCCAGCCTGCTGTTAAGCATTCTATGCATACCCTTAATCTTTATTATTACTTAGGCATTTAAATAGCAGTCATACCCTCAAGTTATATATTAATTTTAATGAAAATATGCTGTCCTCATTTGCCAGCATGTAATCACAATTCTTGCTTTGGTTTCATTTTAGAAGAACACCATTTATGTCACATCTCCCAATTATGCTAATTGGTTTAAATGTCAATACACAGTTATTTACTGGGTTTTATAGTATACAGATAAATTGCAGACTTAAGTTCCATGAAAAACTTCGTTCAAAGAGGAAAATGAGTATCTTTCAAGAGATCAACTGACATGGCTTCTGGGAGTTTCAAAGGCTCTGATTTAAGAAAAATTACTCTAATTTTTGGGATATCCATAAGGAAGCTAAGAAATTAAGAAACAGGGATGTCTAGAAAATGCAGTTTTGTAAGTTAACCCTTGCTTGGTCCCAAAGCAGTGCCTTTCTAGAACCAAATAATGTGCTGATGGGTATATGTTTTTTGAATGCCACAAATACTTCAAGTGACAGAAATTCATCACTAATTCGCTGATATGTTTGTAGAACATGTATATCTAGGGAATTGATGTGTTGTGTGATCCTACATCTATCTATAGGAAGGCAGGAGGCAGGTAAGATGCTGCTTAGTCATCGCAAAGAAGACACCAGACAATTTATGTTACTTGTAAAGAAAAATGAATGTTTGATATGTTTAGTAGATTAAGTAGAAAAACAGAAATACATCTTCATAAAAATACCAGAAATAATTGCTTGTCTTCCAATAAAATGATTTTCTTAGGAAGCAGCATACAAAAATACTTTGTGTACATCCTACCTATCAGAAGAGATTTCTTCCTTCTCTCCATCCAGATGGCTTTTTCCCTGAAATCTCTATGACACTAAAGTTATTGCTTTGTCTACGAAACAGATGAACTATGGACCTATTAAAAAGAAAAGTACAAAATGAAACAATGATAGATACATACATACATAAATATATTTATATATATATATATATATATATATATATATATATAGTTATGTCTCATAGTTAGACTCCAATAGACTTTGACTACTTGGAAGGTAGTAACAAGTTCATTTCTGTGTGTGTGTGTGTGTGTGTGTGTGTGTGTGTGTGTGTGTGTGTATGTTACTTGAATTTAGGTAGTGTCTTGAGCAGATAGGAAGGATCTGGGTTTTTTCAGCATAGGGAAATCTCAGTATGAGAATCTCTCCACCAATACAAATTGCATCCTGTCTTTACTAAGTAAGCCCTAGTCACACAACTAGAGGTTCATTTGGGATTAGGGACACAGAAGGGAGAGTTCTGGGCCTAAAGTTAGGAAGAAACTGAGTCACATCAGGCTTCAGACACTTCCTGATTGTGTGATCCTGGACAGGTCACTTAACCCAGCTCACCTCAATTTCCACATCTATAAAATCAATTGGAGAAGGAAATGACAAACCTCTCTAGTATCTTTGCCAAGAAAACCCAAAGTGGAGACACAAAGAGTTGGATATGATTTATAAACAACTGAACAACAACTCCAAACCCAGCACTTGATCCCTTACTCTTTCTGACTCTTTGTCAGATAATTAATACTTAATAGAGTCTTATCCAATTAAACTAAATTAAACAATTTCCTTTATATCCTTTTATTCAATTTGATGTTTGCACATTCTAAAGGACAGAATAAGATAAAAATACCATTGAAATGCTAATATAGAACTGACAATAAAATCCAAATTCCTTGAGAAATATGTCGTGTATAATATATGTTATAGATGTTATATTAGTATAAACACACACACACAAACACACACACACACACACACACACACACACACACACACACACATATATATATATATATATATATATATATATGTATGAAAGGGTTGAATTTGTAGGATTATAAGATTCTATGATCCTAGGTCTTTAAATCCAGTATATTCAAAACTTAATGGTTTGTTTGAAATAACCTTTCAGCTAACTAATCCCATGTTCCCTTCACCGCTGTACTTTTGCTGAAGCTCTTGGTGAAAAATATACACATGCACATGCACATGCACACACACAAACACACACAGATACAGAAAAAAGTTACAGTAGGTGACTAGAGCAGAGAATTTAGCATTTTCCATCTTAGACTGGACCAGTTTTGCTTTTCCCCCCCTGGAGCTTGTACAAATTAAGCTATTTCTCATAATGCCCTTCACATGTCTCTCTGTTGGGTGATTTTTAGAATGAAATTTGTTATGCAGATTTAAGGGGACCTGAGGATATAAATAATGGCAAAGCAATGGTAATAGAAGAGGTTTAACTTATTGATTTCTCAAATATTTGAACAATGTGCACAGTGAAGAATTGGAAAGATATCATTTTAATAGCTCCTTTTTCTCAATCCTTAGACATGAAGGAGTCACTTCAGATGGGGGTTGTAGTTGACTCAGTCTCTGCCGTAGAATGAAGAGTGGAAAGAAGCTGAGTCTGAGAGTAAGAACACCTATTCCCCATCTCATTGCTTGGTGTATTAGAACTGTGTGACCTTAGTCTAATTATCCATCTCCTTTTCATGGGTGTAGATTTTGTTATCTGAAAAACTAACTAAATTTTCACATTATCATTCTTGTTGTGAAGATCAAAGGAGAAAAAAATCAAAACCAAAACTGAAACTTAGCAACTTAAACAAAAGACTCCTAATGCTTGGCTCTATGTTTTTTTTAAATTTCCCTCCCCCCAAGTTGTGCATTTCTTATTTGGAGAACATCAGATATGAATAAGTGAGTGAGAATGAATTTATGAGATAAGAAGCAGCCTGGAGAAGTAGATAAAAAGTTGATATGGAAGTCCAGAAGACCTGAGTTCAAGCATTATCTTTTGTATATACTAGCCATGGCTAAACCATGTACCTCCTCTTGGCTTTAGGTATCTCTCTATAAAGACGACAAATTCTGATTAAGTATAAATCTTCATTGGCAAAGGGAGTTTCCTTACTAGACATTTTCTCCACCAAACAATTTCAGGTGTAGAACCTTATGCCCCTCCCAAAAAATAAAAGGATAATTAAAAACCTTCGGAATTTTGAGTTTCCTTAATATTGTCCTGAATGGACCAAAGAAGTGATTTTTACCTGAAATCTCTACTAAATTTCTAAAATGTAAAACGCTGACAATACTTCCTCCCCTCTTCACTCAGTTCTTTCTGTATCTGAGTACCAGGTTTCTGGGAATCTACATTTTGCATCCACATGCAGATCAGCTTCCTACTTTCTGATTTCTTTCTTTTTTAATAAGAGAGGTATCATTTGGGTGAATGACTGTCAGAATGATTGTCAGTTTCTCTGAAAATAATCTAACCAAATCATTTAGTTGCTTTATGTGAGAATCTTAACTCAAAAATTTAGAAAGACTGGTGAAGCTAGGCTTTACTTTGAAGGGGTAAACAAAGGCTGGAAATTTGGGCTAGAAATTTCCTTTAAAGTAATGGATATCTATGTGTGTGTGTGTGTGTATTATATCCTATATTTAAAAGTTATACTAAATACACCAATGTGCTAATATATATATATATATATATATATACATATCTATATCTATATCTCTATATATATATGTATGCAATAGGATAGGATTCAAAATATACTATACTAAAAGCATCATCATAATAGTAATAATAATTATTATTATTTTCATAATTATTGAGAAGTGGAGTACTGTTAATAACTGCTGACATTTCTGTGTGTTTTGACATTTTTTCAACTGAGCAAGAATTTATTAAATGCACATTTTGTTTCTGTTAGGGTCTCCTAGGACTTAGTGCAGTGCTCTGCCTACAGAAGGTTCTAAATAAATGGTTAATTGAAAAGCAAATGAACCTTCAATGAATATGTAGATGTATACTACTCAACATTATTTATTTAATCCCCAAATGATATCCTTATAATTAAAGTTGATGAATTATTTCTTGGTTTTATTTTTTGGAAGGAAAATAGCTGAAAGAGCACAAAATGCCTTAAGAAAGATGATTAAGTCCAATAATCCCATGACTTTCTATGAATTACCAACATAGCAGCCTACATCTTAGTGGCAGATTATGGGTGGGTGGACCTAAGATCTCTATAATAATAGAGGTTCCAATTTTATCTTACGCTTATAGTTTATCTTACACTTACAGGTGATAGGAATAGTGGACCTTGCTCTAACCAACAGAATTCTTCTTTCAAGGATGTGTGCAGGCAAGGTCCTACTTGAAATGTCCTTGGATAGTAACTCAATTAAGATCAAACTTTCATTCTCCAAAGTTAAGACCATTCGCTAAATAATGAATGTTTTTTAGCTATAATTTGTTTTATTTTATTTAAGCAGTGGGATTAAGTGACTTGTTCAAGGTCTGAGGCCACATTTGAACTCAGGTCCTTCTGTCTCCTGGGTCATTGGTCTATCCACTACACTCCTAGGTGCCTCAGTTAAGTTTTTGGCATAGATTTTTATCAAGTCCAGGACATTCACATTCATTGAATTTGACAAAAAGCCTGATTTTTGAAAAATGCTGTGGTTTAACAGAAATTATATGCTAACTGATATGTCTCTTAGACTTTAAAGTTGCCAAACACTTTACACAAGTAATCTTATGACTTTCATAGCAATCTTAAGCCCTATGAATACCATTATTGTCCCCATTTTACAAATGCGGAAACCAAGGTTTAGAGAGTCTATGGTCATATAACTCATAGATTTCCAAGACTTATTAACTTAGAAGTAGATTTTTATATGTTAATCAATACTCATGGACTGTCTGCTTCTGATGATTTCAGATGAAAGTTAACCTTAGAAGCTCAAGGTATTAGGAAACTAATTAATAGGTGTTTGAATAGGGTGGGAAAGATTAGGATAAAAAATCCCTCATAGTCATATATATCTCTGAAAATACTCTTCCTTTCAAGCTCAATTCAATCAACATGGCAAGGAATACTTCTTTTTGAAATAGTCTTGTTGCTAAATAATAAGATTTTTAATAATCTATGGCAAGTGTGTGATATTTTCATTTAATTTGATTTTCACAATATCCCTTTCAGGTAAAACATCATGATGCCCATTTTCTAGGTGAGAAAACTGAGTCTGAGGAATTATAATTAGGCTTTAGTCACACAACTAATAGGGATTAGAGCAAGGGTATGAACTTGGGTCTCCTCTCTCCATGTTTTGGGAACATACTGAACCTTTGAAACTACCTTAGCAGCCTGAATTATATAGGATTTTGGGTAAGGCAGAATGGTGGAGGTGCATATAAGTCTGCAGGATCAATGCACAGAAGATCTTTGTCACCCACACAAATTTGAAGGCCAAATTTATATCTGCAATGGGTCAATTGAACATTGAAAAAAGACTTTCCATGAGAAGCTTGGCTTTTTACTTGTATTGTTAATCATTTCCGCCCTCCCCCCCCCCCACCTCCTTCTCCCAAGGGAAGCCTAAGTTGGTCATATTGACTCATAACTATGAAAGGCATGGCCAAAAGCCACTCTTTCTGTGCTCAGTCCCACCCACACTCATCATTCCTCTTGTCAAATCAATTAATAAGCATTTACCAAATTCCCACTATGTTTTAGGAGCTGAGTATAATTACAAAAACAATTTCTATTGACAGAGAGTTTACACTCTAGAAATTCTAGTATGATATTACTCTATTGACACTAAAGTCTAAATAAGTTCATGGGGACAAAAAGTTAATTTGTGTGTGTGTGTGTGTGTGTGTGTGTGTGTACTGGACCTTCTTTTGGCAGTTTACTGAAGCTTATGAACCCTTTCTCTGAATTATTTTTATAAACAATTGAAGGAAATGTTAAATCTAGTTAGAGATTAGTTAAAATGAAAATGTCCATGGTCATGGACGTTCCTGAAATCTATTGAGAATCCCTTGCTTTTGTTTTGCCTTGCTGAGATCTGAAAACATATATTCAAAGATCCAGGATGAGTTAACAGTGATGTCTGGATCTATTCATTTCATTTGCTGCAGAGTTAATAAAGTTGTAATGAAAGTTATTTGCAAAACACAAACAAAACTGGTGAATGGGCTAATTTGGTGTTTAATTTAATTTAATTTAAAAGCAGCTGGATGTGGAGTCAGAGGATGGAAGGAATATGGTAGATTAGGAAGGGCAATGGTCATGGGAGCCTTTAAATTCTTTCTCTTATAGTTCCTACTAGTTCCTGGAGCAAGAATCCTGAGGTTCCAGGAAAGTCTCTTTATCCATCTTGAACTTGGATTCCTCATTTGTAAAATGACATGATTTGGATTAGATGATATCTAAACTCTTTTCCTGTTGTATATATGACCATGGTTCAAATGCCAGCCATGTTGTCCTTTGCCACATGAATGACTTTAACATTTAAACTTTTCAGTTGGTTCCCTTATCTGTAAAAAGAGTAGACTTGGCTAACTGGTAACACCCCTCTAAACTCTAAACCTATGATCCTATGGAAATTCATAAAGAAAATTAGGGTTTCATTGGGAAATTCATAGATTTTCTTATGAAAACAAAATTTCCCCTGACTGGAGTTAGTCAGTCTTATAATAGTCTCTTAGGTGTCATAACTTCTCATGAACCAAGTGTGAATACATTTTGATGTAACCTATATTATTTTTTTCCTTCTTCTTTTTCCTTCCTTCCTTCCTTCCTTCCTTCCTTCCTTCCTTCCTTCCTTCCTTCCTTCCTTCTTTCCTTCCTTCCTTCCTTCTCTCTCTCTCTCTCTCTCTCTCTCTCTCTCTCTCTCTCTCTCTCTCTCTCTCTCTCTCTCTCTCTCTCTCTCTCTTTCTCCAGAATGCTATGGAGAGAAAAAGGATTTGGGAGTAGTTTTATTTTGAGGTCTATAACACCACTGAATATTATTTAAACATATTTATGAAACAATATCACCGGGACTAAAAAAAATATTCATTTTAACATTTGCCCATTAGAGCTATTCTATTTAACTATGTATCATTGCAGAATGTAAACCTCACAAGATCAGTAACACAACTATGGGCAAGTATCTTAGGCAAATTAAAAAAAAAAAAACAAATCAAAAATATTTCCAAAGGAGAGATATGAAAATAAAGAACCTCCCCAAATCATGCTCAGCTCATAGAACCATTTTTTTTTAAATCAAGCAATCCTGACTTTTAAATTTATTACTTCTGTGACAAGCAAAGCAAGTCATTTAAAGTCTCTGGGATGGAATTTCCTCATCTGCAAAAAAAAGGTGAATGTCACAGATGACCTCTAAAATTCCTTCCATCATGGTCTACTTCTGCTTGCTAATTATGGTTAAACTACCGCAAGACCTTTGGATGGTTGCTTGAAAATGCTCATGAACTATTTCTAACTTATTCTTCAGAAGGATAAACACTCTGCTGCCCTACTACAGATGGGGCAATACATGTGTATAAGAAAAATCAGGGAAATGTTAACAAGGAAGCATGATCTTCAGACTAAATAGAGGAAATCATTTTCCAAATTTAAATTGTTTGCAAATTAGAAAAAATCTTCAATTATTAGTTAATGCTGCTTCTATTGGGAACTTTAAAAAATAATTATCTTATTCTGGATGATATTCTTTATCAGTAGGAATTTGAAATTTGAAAGTTTGAGCTAGGGGAGGAATGAAAGAAAGGTAGGTGTGTGTGTGTGTATGTATGTGTTTGTGTGTATGTATGTGTGTGTGTGTGTGTGTGTGTAGGGTCAGAAAGTCAACATAGGGGCCACTTTGCAGAGTCTAGGGTCTAGGTTCCATTATTATTCTCACCCACTGGTGAGGCTGGTAGGCTGTATCCGTTGTGGAATAGCGTTTTTCACCACTTGGGATGAGTTAAAGAACCTTCATTCTGTGCTACTGTTTCTTCTCTGAATCTTCTTCTTCAGAGGTTGGTCCCATCTTCTGCAAGGGGCATGCACAGTTCCCATTTTGAGGGTTGCAACGAGATCCTGGGGAACACTGGCACATCAGGGAGCAGTTGGGCCCATACTGATCTGGTCTGCATTCTGTAACATGAAGAAGAAAAACAAATGGAGGAGGATTTTACAAGAGACATTGTTTTTGGATTCACATTGATTTTTATTATTGCTTCTGGGCTCTCAATGAGATAATGATAGACTCATAAAGTTGGCTGGTTAACCATGTGGTATCTTCTTCCCACCCTGGAATGTTATATAATGAAAAGGATTAGTTTCCTGGAAAAAGGGAAGGGGCTAAGAAAATCCAGATCAGGAGAAAAATGGGGGGAAAGAGAGGACAGGGGAGTGGTTTTTATTTTAAAAACCTCCCTATATATCACAGCAGGGAAGTCCTTCAGAGAAAGGGAAACTGAGTCAAATTAATTGTTGGAGTCTGTTGGAGTTGTGTTCTAGGAAATGGAGTACAAAGATGAAGTCCTCAGGAAGCCTACATTCTGTTATGGAGTCAACATTTACACATATAAGCAGGTAGAAAATGTAAGGGATAGAGACTTAGCAGAGGGAAGTCCTGAGGGAGAGATCTCCATGTACCAAAGTAGATTGACACTTTCTATGAATTTTATAATCTTAGATATTTGGCATCATGAAAAGTCATGTCGCTTTGCTATGGACATTAAACTAGTGTATTTCAGAAGTCAAAACTTGAATTTTCCTGATTCTGAGGCTAGTCGTACTGCCTCTGTCTATACAAATATAGCTATAAAATAAAGGCAATGTCATTTTGAGAGGAGGCTCCAGGAGGGGCAGATAAGTGGTGTGTACTGAATGGAGTGCTGGGCTTGGAGTTAGAAAGAATGCAGTTCATATTCCATCAGATATCACCTAGTTGAGGACCCTAGGTAACTCATTCAACTTCCTTGACTGTAAAATGAGCTGGATAAGGAAACGACAAAATACTCCAGTATCTTACCCAAGAAAATTCCAAATGGGGTCATGAAGAGTCAAAAAGTGACTTAACAACAAAGTACTATTTTTTTCCTTCCAAGTAGCTCATAGAGGATGGAGATAAAGAATAGTCTACCAATTAAGTAAACAATGGAAGTCATCATGTACAATGAGGAATTTGTGAAAACAAAACAAAAAGAAAATCAGCCTTTGCCCTTAGGGTTGGTATTGTTGGTGAAGATGTGCCAAAAGTAGCATTATAGAGAAGTGGGTTTAAATGTTACCTCTGGCATATATTAGTCATGTGATCCTGGACAAGCCAATTAGCTTCTCAATACCCTCAGATAATTCTTTATTTTTGGTGGGGGGGGGGGGTGATGCAAATTGGACTTAAGTGACTTGTTCAGGGTCACACTGCTAATAAGTGCCTGAGGGACAAATAAGTTTCAGATTTGAAACAGGCTTCTGTTCTATCCACTGCACCACCCAGATACTCTACCTCAGACAACTCTTCAGGCTTTACGTCAAAGAACAGAGACTGATCTACATTGATAGAGGCAATTTCCTTACATGAGAGTTCTCTGTAGTAATGAAGTCATGGGTCTGATGCAATTTGATGTAATAAAATCATCCCCCATTCATGATGTGTTGACAGAGAAATAAATGAATTTAATTTGAATGGAGGACAGAGGAGATAACCAGGGGGGGATGGGGAGGAGGGCTGGAGGAAAAGGGAATAGACATAGAGATTTGAGCTGTGGTCTCAGGATTGCCCTATGGAAAAACTCCTTCAACTAATGAGTCTGCTCTCTGCTGCTTGTGACCTCAGAGAGTTGTGGAGGCCATGGTGTCAAATATGCCATCAACCTCTGTGCAGGTCCCAACATTCCTGAGTCTGATTAAAATATAATTGGTGAATAAAATAAATAAAAACATAATAAGACAGATCATATTATATTGCAATCCATAGGGATCTTCTTGTATGGGTTAGCAGTCCCCCATGTCTGAATTTGACAACACTAGTCCAGAACACTGAGGGGTCAAGTGACTTGCCCAGGGCCATACAGAAATGAGAGGCTTGATCCCTGCCTCTGAGATCATCTCTCTATTCGTATCTCATGACGCCTCTCATTTAGAAGATGAGTATAGTACATAGTATGGAGCTATAGAAATTAGGAATAGATCCATGGTGCTCTCAGAGGAAGGAAAGAGCTTGATTAATGAGGTGGGCCTAGGAGATAATGAGAAGAGATCACCCCATCTGATCCTTGGAGGAAGATATTGGATGCTTTCTCGTACAACAAGATCATGGTTATTTTCCAAATCTCCCCTAATCAGAGGACCTGGATTTAAATCCCAGTTTTTTATTCTGTTTTCTTGGGCAAGTCTCTTCCCCCTCATTTCATCCATTGGACAAAATGGTCTCCAGTGTGGTTTTTAACTAGGTCCCTCTGACTTCTTCATCATGGTGATGAAAGAATCTACCTGTGGAGAACAAATTTTGGTAGGTCTGCCTGACTCGGAAAGCTTTTAGAAGAATACTGGAGACAGACAGACTGCACAAGAGTTTCTGAGAACCAACCAGTCTAGGCAAGGTCCTAGAAGGAAGTTTGCCCATAGCTGCTCTCCAAGTCCATCTACTGAGATCAAGAGAGTTTGGTGGGAGGCCTCCCCATGCCTGGAGAAAGACCAGATCTTGAAGGGCTAAAATACATGTGTGAAGGATGAAACAACGCACCGTTTAACTGTGTCCTTAAAGTCTTCTAAGAATGCTCTGATCCCCACAAAATGTACCTCATTGGACACATTCTCTCCACTACACTTAGTCTTTATATGTGGTCCATCTGAATTTTTACAGTTATTTAAAATGGATTGAATTATGTGTTTGTCTATCAGAAATGGACATAGGACACTGGGCACTGGTTCAATGAGAGGAACAACAATAAAAGAGGCCCCTATATTCCCTCCACAGCCTGGGGTGTTTGCCCCAGTTTAAGGAAAAGTTCCCAGAAGCTCCGGCTATAGTGGTGATACCTAGCAATACACTGACAGGTTTGGTTTCCCCATGTTGTAGGGATGGGCAAGAAGCCCAACCCACCAAAAGGAGTGGACTGCCTTACTAACTAACCTTTGGGACCTGGGGTTCTGTGATTTCATGAGAATGTTGGCAACCATCAATCCTGGTGTAATCCCTACCCTAGCACACTCAACATATAAGAATTCTTCCTTTGCTGATAAGAGAAGAGGGGCCATTTGTTTTTAAGTTGTCCATTCTGCTTTTGAGTAGTACATCATTGCAATGAAGCTTTGCCTAACACTTTGCCTAAATTTCTGTCTTCTATTTTTCTCATTTTTGTTCCTGTTTCTCCTTCTGTGTGTATATGCGGGGGGGGGGGTCCATCTTCCCTCTTCAGGACAATCCTTCAAATAATTGGACACAGTCATCTTCCCCCCCAAATCTGCTATTCCCCACAGAATCATGTCCAATTCCTTCAACCGATCCTTTTATATAGGAGTTTCAGAATCCTTTGTTGTCCTCATTACTCTCCTTCAGATACTATCAAATTGATCCTAAACTCTGGTGCCCAGAAAGGGTTTGTTGGGGCACTCACTGAAAAACAATGTTCTAGCTTGTCTAGCCCAAGGTCATGTGGTGACATGGTGGCTAGAGAGCTGTACCTGGAGTGTGGAAGACCTGAATTCAAGTCTAGTCTCACACACTTCCTAGTCATGTGTTTAAATCACAATTTCAATTTAGTATATATATATATATATATATTTTGTTTTTTGCAAGGCAGTGGGGTTATATATATATTTTGTTTTTTGCAAGGCAGTGGGGTTAAGTGACTTATCCAAGGTTGCACAGGTAGATAACTATTAAGTGTCTGAAGTTGGATTTGAACTCAGGTCCTCCTGACTCCAGGGCTGATGCTCTAACCACTACACCACCTAACTGCCCCAGTGTATAATAATTTGCAGTGAATTGTGAATTGTGATTTTGTGAATTGAACTTGACTCTAAAAGCAAGATCTCTGTGAAAACTGATTTGCTCATTTCTATAATGCTGTTAGTATCCAAATGAACCTGTTCCTTGTCACTAGAAATTTCATCAACAGTCTAAGTTTCTTCTTCCATAAAAACTGGGGGAAATGATAGCACCCACCTACCAAGGTGGTTGTGAAGATGAAATGAGATAATTTTTGTGAAGTGCTTTTCAAACTTTAAAACATTTAACCAAACTCAGCTTTAGTTATTGTGATCAAATTTCATCTTGATTCTATCATCTAGCATGTCAGCTCTCCCTCCAAAGGTGCTAGGCCTTGCAGGATGGAGGTAGCAAGGTATCTATCCTATTTGAATGAACATTCAGAATAAATGAGTGGAAAATGTGTGATTATTAATTTAAGGTGGAAAGATTTGAAATATGGATAAGATGAATGTATGTATATGTGTCTATGTATATGTGTGTGTGTGTGTGTGTGTGTGAGAGAGAGAGAGAGAGAGAGAGAGAGAGAGAGAGAGAGAGAGAGAGAGAGAGAGGTGAAGTTATGGATGCATTTTGAGCTGAATTATTCGTCAAAAGCCATCTAATCAAATCTTATTTTACAAAGGAGGTAACTAATTTCTGGAGGGCTTCAAGGAGCTGACCATAGTCTCCTTGATGCCGCCAACAGAGGTTCTCTAACTCCAAAGCCACTGTTCTTTCCATTCTTCAATAGATAAATTTGCTAAGAGACCCACATAGGTCCTTGAAGCCTCCTTCCTTCATGAGTCCCCAAACAGGTAGTGGCTATTGGAACGCTAGCTAGTAATCCAATTTATCGGCTATTTTAATATTATGTACTATGGTCTTGTAAAACGTATGCTCCTTGAGGTCAGGGATAATGTACTAATTATTTTTTGTCTTTGTGACCGTGGAAGGTACTTTGCTATCTAGCATATAACAAATGCTTTTTGAATTAGGTGGGATCTGTCCCTATAAACATGATAGTCGTATTAAGAAATTCCATGTAAACAGGATTCTAGAAATGTGTAGGGTCATGGATTCATTTTTTGAAGTTGCATTGGATGATACCATGATCATAGATGTAAAAAATGCTTATCTAGTCCAACCCTTTCATATTTACATATAAAGAAATGGAGTCAAAAAGAGAAATGAGAAAAGAAGCTTACATGAAAAGTGAAGAAGGTAGGATTTGAACCCAGGTCCTTGGACTTTAAAATCAAAGACTCTGTCCATCATCCTCCATTTGATTCAAGAAGTATCTATGGAATGGTCCCTTTGTGCAATTTAGGCTGGCAAAATAGTCCCTAACTGGTCCCTGGCCTTATTGTTCCCAAAGCCATAAGATGGTAACATTAAGCCTTTCCTAGTCGAAAAAAGAGCCTTGGGGAGTAAGGAAGGCCTATTGCTCTGAAACTTTGGTCCATGGCAGGAGACTGTTTCTTTAAACCACATCAACCATTGAAGAAATATCAAATATTTTTCTGTGTCATTTCAAATTCAAGCCAACACACACCCACCCCTGTTGTAGAGGAGGGGAGGAAAGGATGAAAGGCGGGGTGAAAGGAAGAGGGGAGTTCTTCAGCTAGGTCTGGGGTCTTAGACTTTCCCATTTAAAAAAAAAATGTTACAAGGCAAGAACTTTCCTCTACAATCTGGAGCCTGATTTTAATTTCTGGAATACCACATTTTCATGTTAATAGCAACATGTATTTAAGACATCTGCTTGAAAGCTTGCAAATGTTCATTTACCAAGTAGGGGGAAATAATCCAATAAAAACTCGTTATATTCTTTTTTGAATTAACATTATGGCCATTTAATGGGTCCTTTACCAGGGTTCAAATTAAAATTAGGCCTTTTATCTTTATAGCTTCTGCATAGTCACAGCTGCTCACAGTTAATATCACAGATGAACTGAGCCTAATTGAAAATAAAAATGCAAATAAAACAGGCTTTGTAACAAGTCTGTGTGGACCAATGTGCCCCCAGTGAGCTTATGACAAGGTAAAGGGCTCTCTTGTTATCCAACAACAGTGGGCATTTTGCTTTTGGGGTCCGGCCACTCGAGAACTTTTGCTTACCAGCTCTTAGAAGTGCCACTGTGTTAGCAGGTCTGACATGGGAGGGAGTCTGGAGGGGATTTACTTTCCATTGAAACATAGACCATCTCGGTCTTCTAGTGCCTATTTCAAAATTACAGCATAGGACAACTAACTGCAGGATAGGGAAACTTTTATGGCACTTGAATAAGTCTCATGTTTTGTAAATTCTCTGACGTAGAATAATTATTTCATTGAATTAATGAATTTTAGGGTTATGAAAGAGATTTGGGGGTAACACATATCCCCCCAAAGTGATTTATTTATAATATAACCAATAAGTGGTCACCCTCTAAAGTTGTCTTGAATACCTTTAGGGAAGGGATACCCTTCCTCCTGAAGCAATGGTTGCTTGGTTCTTGTCTTTTGTTATCAAAGAACACCAAAATGACACCACTATGTTCGAGACCAATCTTAGTGTGTCCAGCTGTGGCTGATCGGACCAAGAGGAGCTCAGGATGCTCTAGCACAGACTGGGAACAAATAGACCATGTGAACTTACATGGGCAAGTTTAGAGTGAGTACCCCACTTTTGACAAGTAAGTACCATTCTGGACCTGGATACTATGAAGAAAGACTCTGAATCCTTCATCTGATTGTGTTTAGAACTGGAGACTATGACAATGTTCAGGCACCCCCCTTTTCTCAGATTCCACAGACTTTGAACTCAGCCCTACCCCATGGGCAGTAGAGGGAATCAAGTGGTCTCATTGTCACAGTGAGGATGGAATGAAGAAAAATTACTGATGAGTGTAGGAGTCAGGAGACTACTCATTCTGGCCTGGGTTGACAGAATGGCTCACAGTTAATATCACAGATGAACTGAGCCTAATTGAAAATAAAATCATTCTTGAATCATTGATCATTCTTGAAGGGAGATAATGAGATGGCTGGCAGATCAATTCCCATAAACAGAACCTCTGCTGATTTCTTTGCATGGCTCAAACCAAGGTTAGATACTGTAAGCTTCTCCCAACCCCCTACTCTAGAACACTGAGAATATCTAATAGTCAATGGTGTGACCTGTTGCCTTGGGTTCAAGTCTCAACTTAAACACTTATTAATACTAGTTAAAATCTCTCTCATCCTTAATTTCCTCATCTGTAAAATGATGGGGCTGGACTAGTGGTTTCTGAGCTCCTTCCTATTATAGATTTTGGATTTTATGACCACAGTGCTATCATCTTATGGTCAGATGTGGGTTATTTATATAGTCACTGTCAAAGAATTGGACCTTGTTTCTTTTGGTCACCTTATCCCAATGTCAATGAGAATAATCATAGTTCATCATTCTATGATATTTTAAGGTCTGCAAGAAAGGTTCTTTGTCACCTAGGATGACAGCATATTGACAGATTTTCCAGACTCTATCTTGGAATGCCTGTGGAAAGGAGGTTGGAAGAGCAACTCAATTCAGTGAGCCAAGACTTGGAGATATTTGAGGTACTTTAACCAATGTGACATTGGCCTGAATAAGGGATTCTGTCATGAAAACATCTGGCAGCGCTCCACTTTTCCTCCTGTTGAGAGGGCCAAATACCTCCCTCATATGAATGGAACCTTACAAAAAGTGCTATTTAACCATACCAACATCACATCTGTCTCCAGTTCTTCCCAGGGAACAAAGGCATTTCCCAGTAACAGCATGGCAAGGTCCTGCTCCTTCACAGTCACAGAGCTGTTGGCACCTGTCTCCGAATGTTCCAAATGGGCACCCTACCAGTGGGAAAAAAGAAGGGTTTTTAATGTAAGAGGATTTCTGAAGAGTTTTTCTTTCTTTTTTTTTTTGTTTTAGACTTGTGGTTTATTCATGTGAGGTACCAAAGCAGAATTGAAATTCCTTTGTTATTCATTTTTGAGGCCACCAAATGACTTGCCCAGAGTCACCCAGATAGTAAATGACTGAGGAAGGATTTGAACCGAGGTCCTCCTGCCTCCAGAATCCAGATGTCCCTCTGTTTTTATTTATTAAAGAGTTTTATTTATTAAAGAGTTACTTGGGGCTGAGAGATGCAGCTAGTGTGTGCATCAAAAGAAAGACCTTCACCCAGAGCCTCTATCCATTAAATGGCACAGGATGGGACTGAACCAAAGTTCTAATTCCAAATATAGACAGAATATATACATGTGTATGTATGTCTATTCATACAAAAACATTAGATGCATATTTTGTTCAGTTTTTGATTCTCATTCTCAGGGAAAGAGATTTCATGAATACACAGGATTTCTGTACAAAAAATACTTTAACATGCTGTATTCATGGCTCATTACTTCCCCATCATAGAATCCTTATCTTCTTTAAGGAATGGTTCAAGTATCAGCTTCTATATTAACGTTTTCCTTAGTTTCCCAACTGCTAGCATCATCCCATCCTAATTAGTTCACATGTAACTGCCTTGTTATTATTTCTCTTTTCTTTTTTGTTTGTTTATAAAGATTTTATTTATTTTGAGTTTTACAATGCCCCCCCCATTCTTGCTTCCCTCCGCGTATTCTGTACATGGGCAATTTCTTTCTCCCTCTTTCCCCCATAGAACATAAGCTCCTTGAGGGGAGGCCTTGCTTAAATTTGGGGGTTTTGCATTCCCAGTGCTTGCTGTGTGGTGAGTTTTTAATAAATGCTTCTTGATTGAATGATTAGTTGGTAAATACTACATATATTTGGGCTCTACCTTTTTCACACTGGCTGCCATGGTAACCTGGGGGACAGATGCATTCTCCATTCTCAGCATCACAGCTGGCTCCATTTCTGCAATCACAAGGGTGAACACAGCCCAGGCCATAGAATCCAGAGGGGCATTCTGCAGAATAGAAATTGTAATATGTAATCTGGACCTTTTATAGAAAAAAACCAAAGTTAAATAATCCATTCTAGGTTTGTTGTGTCCCAGGACCATGGACAGAAAGACAGATCAGCTTAAACACTAACTCTTGATTCATCTTTCTAAAACACAATTTCAGTGACTCTATTCAAAAACTTTGAATGGTTTTTCTAAGACCTACAGACTTAAGACCAGCTGTTTCTACTTGTCATTCAAGTCCCAATTTATCCTGCCTGTATCCAGTGAAAATGAATAATCTGATCTTCCTTTAGTGACTGGATTAGTTCCTAGAGCAGTGTGTCATAGATGAAAGATTCCTGGACATAAAGGTAGAGGATATGGGTTTGGATTCTAGGTTTGGGTGAGCTTTCTGTATCTATTAAAAGTGGAAGTTTGTGTGGTATATGTATGTGATGGAACACTATTGTTCTATTAGAAACCAAAGAGGATGGGAATTCAGGGAAACCTAGAAGGATTTTCATGAACTGATGTTGAGTGAGATGAGCAGGACCAGCAAAACATTGTACACCCTAACAGCAATATGGGGGTGATGATCAACCTTGATAGACTCACTCATTCCATCAGTGCAACAATCAGGGACAATTTTGGGATATTTGTGCTGAAGAATACCGTCTGTATCCAAAGAAAGAATTGTGGAGTTTGAACAAAGACCAAAGACTATTACTTTTAATTTAAAAAAACAGTTATTATGTAATTTTTCTATTTCTTATACTTTATTTTTCTTCCTTAAGGATATGATTTCTCTCTCATCACACTCAACTTAGATCAATGTAGACCATGGAAACAATGTAAAGACCAATAGACTGCCTTTTGTGGGGGGGGGGGTGAGATTAGGGGGAAAATTGTAAATTTCAAAAGAAATAAAATCTTTCTTTCATTAACAAAATAAAAGTGGAAGTTTGAAAATTATAATGCTGCCATGTTGACTGATTTTTTACATTCCTTATTATCCTTAAATCGTTTATCTGACATTTAGTATCTATTATTCAGCTAAAAATTGTTCAAATGACATGAATGTCCATAAATTGAAAAAATAAACAAATTATAAAAACAAGTTGTATGTAAAAAATTTGAAGTTTAATGTGCAGTCATCTTTTTATTATACTATTATAGACATAATAATTGTATTCATAAATTAAAATCAAAATAAAATTTAAAAGTAAAACAATTAGGCAGTATTATTGTTGGTGCTCACATCATCATCATCATCATTTTTTTATTGTGGTTCTCTTTTTCCCTCTTCTTGTCTTACTTTTTGATCTGTCCTAGGATAGTGTAATCATTCATATACCAGTTAAGACAATACAGAAGGGTTCTCTTATTCAACTCTCTCATTTTATTGATGAGGAAACTAAAGTCTAGGGAGTTTAAATGGCTTCAATATTTAAATACAGACTCCTAATCCTGCTCACCTCTTCCCTTAAAACATTACCTTTTGCTTCTTTTCTTCTCTAATGTTTATTTTTTATTTTGTGCAAGAAAGGTCATCTTTTTATATTCATACTTTGGTGTTGTATTTTACTTGAACCTACGATGTGATTGGCATGCAGAAGCCCTCCATGGGGACTTATCCTAGAGAGGAAGATAAGTGATCCTTTGTTAACTTAGAGTCTTGGGGGGCAGTTAAGCGATGCACCTTTAGTCACACAACTGGTATACGTCTTAGGCCAGTCTTGGGCCAAGGGTGTCCTGATGCTTTAGCTTTTCATATATCAACATCATTGCAATGCCTTTCATTAGTAATGCTTCACTTAATTTCATTACTCAGTGAAATGAGGTTTACCTTTTTTAGATCAGTTGTCACCCTGTTTGACAAATCAGGAAGAGAAACTAGCTATATTGTTAGAAAATGCTCATATAAATTCACATACAATAATCATAATCAGTAATTATTTTAAGGTTAGCAAAAACACATCCCATGTGTTATTTCATTTTAAAATCACCCAAGTCCCTTCTTCAGTGGAAACTCTGGGGATGGTGGGTGTTATCTTAAGAGATCTACATAATCCATTCTTACCCAAAGTTGATTGGGAACAGCAAAAAGGGAATAGGTAGAAACAATATCTTTTGGCTTCCCCTTGAGGATAACAATCAGAAATCAGATTTCTGAGAAGGATGTTGAATTCATTCATTCATGAAGCCTTTATGAACACACACCATGTGTCAGACTTTGGCAAAACTTATAATAATGCAACTTTTCCTGCCCTCAAGGAGCATGTCCTCTTCGGTAGGAAGCACACACCAATGGATATAGGGACTAAACTGGTGATTTCATTGATGGTGACATCTCTTAAGTGGGAAACTACTTCTAAAAATGCAGGTTGGTCCCTATTACAGAACCTGTTGGCTTAGAGGGCTACCTAGATCCCCAGGAAGTAGGTTACTTGACCAGAGCTAGGAGGTGTCAGAAGTGGGACCTCAACTAGGGAAAACCTGATTTCAAATGATATGTGAGACTCAAACAGAACTTGAGGCCCCATGAGTGAAAATAAAATGGAAGGAAATGGAGGCAAGTTTTGGCCAAGGTAATGTTTTCCCTCTGAGATTGCCTCCCTTCTCTTCCGTAGAGAATGGGTAGGCTCAGAATTAATTGTATGTTGCCTCTTCATTCTAACGAGGGCTCCTTGAAGTAAAGGACTATTGTCTCTCCCTTTTATTTATATTTCTAGTGCCTAGACAGTGTATAGTATATGATAAGTGCTTAATACATTGCTTATTGACTAAGTTCTAGTGTGTAGACCAGCTAAATGTGCCCCGTGATTGAACTTGGAAGGAATGGTAAGGTCTGACAGTCTTGTTTCCATAAAGACAATTACAGTTAGAAAAGAGTTCTGTCTTTCATCCTGCTGACTGAAAACCCATGTCTTTTCATGAATATATTGATATAATTCATCATAATGGATAGGGTGGAAACCATAAATGCTTTGGAGAACCATGTTTCCTCTGACTCAGAGAAGAAACTTGGCGGGGACATGTGGCTACTTAGGTTTCTATCAACCTATTTGATTATGTTGCATACTGTGCACTGGGATATGAAACAATAAATTACAGTTCCTTTAGTATTTTGTTCTATCATATAACCTCACCTCTAAATCTTCAGACTATTTTTTTGACTAACCTATTCAAATGTCTTTCTACCCTTCCCACAGTTGTCATTTACAGTCCTGAACTGCTAAAGGATTCCTAAGTGTAGATAAAATAATAGGAATTAAGTTTAGTGGAAACCCACTGGCCATAAACAACAGCTCAAGTATCTAACTGCCATTCATCCCATTTCAAAGGCTATTATTGAGACTTTGGAGAGAATGACCTCTTTTCATCATAGCTTCTCAGAATCTTTATTTTGCCTCTAGATTCACCTCAAGGGTCATCTCCTCTACAGGATCATTTTTGGTCAGGAAATAGCATGAGTGGTGAATAGAGCTCTGGTTTTGGACTGTAAAAGTTTGGCTTCAAATCCAACATATTTTATTGATTGTGTAATACTGGACAAGTTGCCTCAGTTTCCTTCTATGTAAAATAGGGAAAATAATAGCACCTACCTCACATGATTACTATGAGGATCACATGAAATATTACATTCACAGAGCTTTTGTAAATCTTAATGCACCATATCAGGGTGCATCTTCATCCTCTTCCCCTGAATGTTGATGTTTTATATCATTTCAATTTATTTTATATTTATCTAACTTTGTATGTATTGTAGTTATGTCCTCCTTCAATTTATCTTATATTAATTTGTATTTGCCCCTCCCTCTCTCCAACCCTTTCCAAGATCTTAAAGAATTAGTCATTGAAAAGCTGGGAATAACTTGCTTTTATCCCTGTATTCCCTAGTACATATATATGTATATATATATCACAATGCTTTGTATATAACAAGTAATAGAAATATATGTATATATATATATATATATATATATATACATATAAGTATAGCTAGATATAGATAGATAGTTCTCTCCCCTATCCAAATGAGCAATAAAACATGCTTCCAAAAAAAGAAGAATAACACATGAACATTGTTGGTGTTCATAATCATTGTTTCAATTATATTCAACTTTTCATGACTCCATTTGGGGTTTTCTTGGCAAAGATTCTGGAATGCTTTCCCACTTTCTTCTCCAAGCCATTTTACAGATGAGGAACCAAGGCAAATAGGGTTAAGTGACTTGTTCAGGGTCACACAGCTAATGTCTGCAAGCAGATTTGAACTCATAAAGATGAGTCTTCCAGATTCCAGGCCTGGAAGTCTGTCTACTGTACCACTTAGCTCCCAACAATAGCATAAAAAAATATGAGGAAGAGTCTGTCAATATGACTTCCTTACTGGGCCAATTCTATATCTATCTTCTCTCACTACAGATGACAATGGAACTATCATATTAAAAGTCTAACATCCCAGCATCCAATGTGATAAAGAAGAAATAGAAATGGTCCTTAGGAGGATTAGATTGGGAAGACTGGCTTTGTCAGACCTCATATACACAGAAAAAATGCGAGTTGGAAATACTTCATTGAAAGCATAGAGAAGACAATCTTCAAAGTTGTCTCTAAGAGAGGAAAATATTGAGTGACTTGGGAAAAATCATTTATGCATTATTATACTTATGCAATGAATGAAATGTTATGGAACCTCCACTATGTCTGCGCAAGACTTCAGAAACAGTGAGAGAGCAAGAAGGGTCAACTATCTCAAAAAATTTAGAGCCATGGTCTGGCTTCCAGAGAGTTATGCTAAAAATGATGAATTGATTATATTCTAGACACACCTATACTTTCCTTCTTTGCTCATATTTCTCAGTGCTACCAATAAACATATTTGTAGTCTACTTACGGTATTCACAGCTGTGACCGTAGTAACCCTTTGGACACTGACAGGAGCCAGTAAACCTATTACAAGTTCCATTGTTCTGACAAGAGCAGTTTAAATGGCAGTTTGGACCATATGTACCAGGAAGACATGCTGTAAAAGAGAAGACATCCAGAAATTATTATTCTTTTATTTAATTAAAAATGTTCTAATTCCTTAAGTTACTCAAGGGTAAAAAAAACTTTTCAAAATGACAGTTGAAATAAGACCAAAAGTCAAAACTTTCTTTAGATAAGTATCTCAAAGGTTATATACTAGGGAAAACAAAACATGAATGTGGGTGGTTCCGTGACACATAATCCCAGTATTGGAAAGGAGCTCAGAGTTCATTTAGTCAAACTTAGTCCTGAAGAATTCCTTTCTATAACAAATATGACAAATCATTACCAGTATTCATTTGATGACTTCTGGTGAGGGAAGACCTGCTCTCCCCCAAAGGGACCAGTACTACTTTGAGGTCAGTATAATTATTCCAAGATTTTCCCTTACATCGAGTAAGTCTTCAATATTTTCTCTTATTGCTGTGGTTACTCTCTCTAGTGGGGTAGTTAAAAAAAATCTAATAGTACCTTCTCATTTGGTTTGTTTTTTTCTCCATGTGTTTCCCTACATTCTACACATATGATCTACCATAGAGCCTGGAACCCTCCAGATTCTTAAGGGATCTGTAGATAGGTTTTGGGAGAACCTGAGAACTTGGATAGGAAAAATATTATATCTTTATTTTAACTCATCTCTAAATTGAAATTCAGTTTTTTCTTTAGCCATGACATAGTCCATGTTTTCACTGAAATGTCAAAGGGGTTGACACATGCAAAAAAGGTTAAGAAATTCAGGTCAAATAATGGCCAAACAAGTTGTGATGCATGATTGTGATAGAATATTACTATAATATAAATAAATGACCATTTCAATGATCTTAGAAAAACATGGAGAGATCTTTGTGACATAACCAGAACTAAGGTAACCTTGTATAAAGTTTAATAGCAATATTGTTTTAAGACTGACTTTGAACAACTAAGTCATTTTGATTATTTTAAATACCTTAATTAACTACGAAGGACATATGAAAGAAAATGCAATTTACAACCAAGAAAGAACTGATCAATAGAAGTTTGGAATTATTTTTCCATATGTATATATGCAGAGTTATGCATACTATATATTATATTTATATAATATACATATTTGTGTCTAATGGTAGGGGAAGGGAAGAAATAAAAGGGAAAAAAGAAATTTCCATCATTTAAAAGAAATAGCAAGCTGCACATGATGAATTTGTGGTTTCATGTACGATCATCTTATTAAAAATTCTACTATGTTATTCAAATGCTTGTCTTATTTCATAAATTAAAAATACAATAAATAGAATTGGAAAAAAAAGAATTTCTGGTTCACATCTTGAGATTTTTTATGGGTAAGAGGGCAGCACTTGAGTCATCCTCAAATCTCTTGACTTGGCTTCGTGATTCACCCACATCTCTTTCTTATCATCTGTTTCCTGGATTATATTCTTTGCTTCAGTTCATGCATGTAGGTCATTATTGGATTTATACTATATCTGACTCATGTCTTCCTGGTGTCTTTCCCTTATCTATTGGGTCATCCAAAATTGAATTATTTGATGATTAGGGTATTCCTTGATTCACATTTAGATAACATTCATGGTATAATAAGAATAGTTAAAAGATTTTCTTCTTCTTGTCAGGGAGTTGTATCTTTGGAAACTTCTATTAAACTTCTCAAACAAATTACAAGATACTCTCTTCATTTTATTAAATACTAGTCTCATTGACAATTGTCTTAAGTACCTGTCTAAAATGGATGACTGTATTTAACCTGATGCCATAATCTAGAGAGCAAGGATTATAAATCATTATTTTTCTTTTTCTTTTGATATACATTCATCTCTTTTGTGAAGTCATGAATCTCATTTAGGATATCTTATGGTGTCAGTTAGTCCATTAGCAATTATTAAACTCCTACTTTGTGCCAGCATCTCCACTGTGTTAGAGATGCAAAAAGATGCAAAAAAAATCATTCCCTTCCCTCAAGGAATTTACAATGTATTGGGGAAAACAAAAATGCAAACAATTATGCATAAATTATGTATGGAATATGACTTACCTATATATTTTTATATATAAATTTATATGTGTGTGATATAGAAATCACTAATACAAATCATATGTGTATACATGTGTATGTATGCACCAAAGGCCCACATCAATTGGAACATTTTAGAGTATCACCATGTACAGATTATTTCTTTTCTTGCCTCTTTTATTTGAAATTTTCCTCGATTTCCTTCATGGTAGAAGTGAACAATAGTGATAATCATATGTCTCCATGGTCTATTACTCATTTGATACATATATATATATATATATATATATATACATACATACATATGTATATATATATGAAGGTATGAAATTCCTTAATTGAAGTTATCTCTCAAGCTGAATAATCAAAGAATCTTTTATAATCTCAATATCTATATGGAAAGGTCTTTGTTGAAGGAGAAACAACAAGGCTGTAATTTGGTTTATTTAATCATTTCCCCTCTGATTTGACAAATAATACAGCAGAATCTTGTATTATCTACCTTTTAACCATTTATGACATAAAAATATCTATTCTAGAAAATTATTCACCTGTTCTCTATTCACATTTTAATCAAATATTCCCTTGATAAACATATATACCATTTTCATAAACATTTATAAATATCAAAAAAGGAAAGTAATCATATGGGTTGATACTCAGTATTTTTTCTAATTTAATGATTCATTTCTTTGAGACATCTGAAAAACTGATATTTCAATGTTTTTGAAATTTGAGGGCACAACATTTAGTAACCAATGAGTTTTGGTTTGTTACTTATACTTTAACTATTATGCCTTGACTATAGACATCTTCTCCATGCCTATGGCATTGCATAGTCATTCTCTCAATGTTCTTCTTGGGCACCATTTCTACTTTCTCATTAGGCTTTTGGATCAAGATCTGGTCCATATGTGGGTGATTCTGCCTTTATCTCTGGCAAATATATGCTTTCTTGTTTTGTGATTCTTTTCCCAGTGGCCCAGTGTTTCAGACTCTTGGGATGACCTCTTACACGTGACATTATTCACCTATAAAACAAACTGAATGCCACCCTCCTATCCAGAAACCAGTTAAAAATCATCACAAATCTGTTAGACAAAAAAGGGAGTGAATGCTGGGTTAAAAACAAACACCAGGAAAAAGCTAGAAAATATCAAACAAGGAAGAAATGATTTGGTCTCTCTCCTATTACAGGTCATGAAATTGAAAATGGGACAGATTAAGTGATTTGCTCCCTATCCATATGATGAACAACAGAGCTTGGACTAGAACCCAGATCTTACTCCTGGGAGTCATCTTTCCACTCCAATTTCTACAAGTTTCTTAACAATAGCAATAGGGTTGGGGATAGTTGAGCATATTCATTGAAATGAGTATAAACAGAGAGGAAAGATTAAAATTTGAGAGAGCATGGAATTCTAGATTCATAGCTTAAGAATCAACACCTCCACTCCATCTCTATCTCTTAGGGCCTGGATATTGGGGGTTAGACACCTCTAGGCTTTTCTAGATCTTCAGTTTCTCATATATTAGAAACTCATATGAGAGTCTTAGACAAAATGAACTCTTAGAACTTGCAACTTAAATAGATCATCCAATAATGTTATGAAACAAACATGATTAAAATATATTCTTTTAATCTATATTGAAAATACTAAAGTAATATGATGAATTTTTAGAATTTTTCTTGATTATATTCAGAACTTAAGAAATAAACATTTCCATAGAAAGTAGGATGAAAAAAAAGATAATTGCACATGAAACTGCAAATCTATTATGAACTTAGTATTCCTTTTTAAAATATACTAAAATTATTCTGTAATATTTTTCTTTCTTCCCTCCCATCCTAGAGATGGTTACCATTTATCATGAATATGTACATATGTAAACTCATTTTATTTATCAGATCTTTCTCTGAATGCAGATAGCATCCTCCATCATGGGTCCTTACAACAATGAATTTGGGTATTTATAATTAGTCACTCAAAACTTAAAACAATATTTCTAGGGGCAGCTAGGTGGAGCAGTGGATAGAGCACCAGCCCTGGCGTTAGGAGTACCTGAGTTCAAATCCAGTCTCAGACACTTAATAGTTACCTAGCTGTGTGGCTTTGGGCAAGCCACTTAACCCCATTTGTCTTGCAAACACCTAAAAAAATATTGCTGCTACTGAATACAATGTTCTCTTGATTGTGCTCTTATGATTTAGTGACAAAACTCATATTCGAGTGAAGGACAGATAAGCTTCTAATGATCTTTGTTGAATGGACTATGAAGACTTTCAACTTCCTGATGTCAGATTTTCGTTTCCAATCATTTAATAAGACAATATAATAGAAAGAGCAGAGACTGAATAAAAGAAAAGACAATTGGAGAAATATGAACAAGTCACTTCCCCTTCTCCCTCTCCATTACATCATCATCATCATCATCATCATCATCATCATTTTTCATGGGATTGTTGTGAGAAGCATAATATAGCAGATAAAACAATGGATTTTGAGTCTGGGAAGTTTGGATTCCAGTCCTACCTCAGACACACACTTTCCATAAGATCCTGTACAAAGCACTTGAGGTTTGTTTTTTTCCTGTTTTGGTTTTTGCAAGGCAATGGAATTAAGTGACTTGCCCAAGGTCACACAGTCATGCAAATATTAAGTATTTGGAAGTGGATTTGAACTTAAGTCTTTCTACTTCAGGACTAGTGATGTCCCAATACTTTATTTTTTGAACCAGTTTTTTCAACTATAAAATGAGGGGGTTGAGCTCAATGAATAACCTACAAAGTTCTTTCCAATTCTGAATCCATGATTCTATTACCAAATGCAGACCAAATGAGATAATATAGTTGAAATTACTTACAAGCCTCTAAGTAATATGTGAATATCAACTATTCTTGATATCAAAATCATTATTTTTGTACTATCTTAGTGATCGTTAGTCATAAAGTAGATCCAACTAATTCGTAAAGGACCAAGAATGACAATTTACCTTCCTCACAGTAATTGCCTGTCCAGCCAAGTCCACAGGTACAGTTTCCATCCATGGGACTACAAATCCCATCATTTTTGCAGGCACAAGTTAACTGACATTTGTGGCCATATTTTGCCTGGGCGCAAGCTGTAAATAAAAATTAACAGAGAAGATGAAAATATTACACAGGTAACATTTCTCAGTGACTTAGATGGAGGAACTGCCCATGATAGTGTCATGGCATATGGAAATACATGTGTTTTCTGAAGTTAAGAACACAGTTGCAATATCAAGTAAGAGTAAACCAGTCAACAGTAAACCAGTCAACAAAACATTATTAAGCACTCTGGGCCAGGCACTGAGCTACATTCTGGGGCTATAAAGAAATGAAAAAATATTTGTTTTAAAGAAACTCTCAACTAATGGGGTCACAACACGTAAATAGCTATCTGGGATGTTTTCTATTTTTTTAAAGTGCTTTCAAGGATGGCTAGGTGGCACAGTGAATAGAGCACGAGCCTTGGAGTCAGGAGTGCCTGGGTTCAAATCTGGCCTCAGACACTTGATAATTGCCTATCTGTGTGGCCTTGGGCAAGCCACTTAACCCCATTGCCTTGGGAAAAAAATCTTAAAAAAAGTGCTTTCTTCACAATACACCTAGGATATAGGTAGTAGAAATATGATTATTCTCATTTGATAAATGAGAAAATTGAGTTTGGAAGAGATTAATGGGCTTGTCTTGCATAGGATACATTATGAATTGGTGATAAGATTCAAACCCAAAGTAAGAACTACCTTTCCTGACAAGCTCAGATCTCTTATCATGCTACTAAGTAGATACTATTGTCTTCATACCCAGTCCTCACTGAACAATTTATTTGTAATAATGATGGTTAAAGTTTCAAATAAAAAGGCAATATTGTGCTGGAACCAGATCAGTCTGAATCCTAAGAGTTGATTGTTAAATTTTCAGTGTGAACAGTTACAGCTCAGAAATGTATAAATACAATAAATCAGGGCTTGATTTATTGTTTTGTTGCTTGCCAAAATCTAAAAAAATCTGTCTTCTCTCCTCTTTTATTTTTATCAAGGACAATCCAGTTAAATTTGTTAAAATATTGAGATCACCTATTTAAAAGGAAGCAGTTTATGACCAAGGAAGAGATGGAGAACATAATTAAAAACAAACTACATAATTTGATTACATTAAATTAAAAAAGCTTTTGCACAGACAAACCACTGTAACCAAGATCAAAAGAATTGTAGCAAATTTGGAAGCAATTTTTACAACTAGCATTTTTGGCAAAAAATTATATAGAGAACTGAGTAAAATTTATAAAAAAAAACATTCCCCAATTGACAAATGGTCAAAGGATATGCAGAGACAATTTTCAGATGAGGAAATCAAAGCTATCCATAGTCATATGAAAAACTGCTCTAAATCATTACTTATTAGAGAAATGCAAATATCTCTGAGGTTCTGCCTCACACCTCTCAGACTGGCCAATATAATCAGAGAAGACAATGATCAATGTTGGAAGGGTTGTGGGAAATCTGGGACACTAATGCATTGTTGGTGGAGCTGTGAACTCATCCAACCTTGTGGAGAGCAATTTGGAATTATGCCCAAAGGACAACAAGATTGTGTATAGCCTTTGATCCTGTAATACCACTATTGCATCTACACTCTGAAGAGATCATAAAAATGGGTAAAAACATCACTTGTACAAAAATATTCATGGCAGCTCTTTGTGGGAGCAAAGAATTGGAAATCGTGCGAATGTCCATCAATTGGGGAATGGTTGAACAAACTGTGGTATGTGTACATTATTGTTCACATATTGTTCTATTGTTCTATTAGAAACCAGAAGGGATGGGAATTCAGATAAGCCTGGAAAGACTTGCATGAACTAATGCTGAGTGAGATGAGCAGAACCAGAACATTGTACACCCTAACAACAACATGGGGGTGATGATCAACAATGATGAACTTGCTCATTCCATCAGTGAAACAATCAGTCACAATTTTGGGATATCTGTGATCTATCACAGATGGATACCATCTGTATCCACAGAAAGAATTGTGGAGTTTGAACAAAGACCAAAAATTATCACCTTTAATTAAAAAAACCTTATCTTATTATGTAATTTTGCTATCTCTAATACTTTATTTTTCTTCCTTAAGGATATGATTTTTCTCTCACCATATTCAACTTAGATCAACATATACCATGGAAACAATGTAAAGACTAACAGACTGCCTTCTGTGGGAGATGGGGAGAAAGGAAGCAAGATTTGGAGGAAAATTGTAAAATTCAAAAATAAATAAATTTATTTTAAGCATTAAAAAAATGAGATCCCTATAGGATGAAGAGGAACTTGCAGATTCATACCTAGGAGGATCTCAGAGGTCTTTTATTCTCATTTTGAGAGCAGTAAACTGAAGCCAAAGAATACTTGCCTATGATCACACAGGTAATAAGTGTCAGAGTCAATCTTAAATCAAGGGTTTGAACCCAGTTCTCTAATTTGAAATCCAATGCTCTTGGCGTGTTGATTAAACCTTCTCTTTATGATATTTGAATAAGTAGTTTCAACAACTTGACAAGGACATAAGATATAATTTCTCATTTAGTTTGGCACATAATACCTCATGGAAGCTGTGGACATACACAATGATAATCCAATACCACCAATTGATTGTAATGACTTCTGATGATCTAGACTTCTTCACTGGAATAAAGATTCCAATTGGGAGCAGACAAATTGGTATATAGATAAAAGAACAAAATCTAAGCTGAGTTCTCTCTCTGTCTCTCTCTCTCTCTCTCTCTCTCTGTCTCTCTGTCTCTCTCTTTCTCTCTCTCTGTCTCTCTCTCTCTCTCTTTCTCTCTTTCCCTCCTCCGTCTGCCTCTTTCTCTCCTCTCTCACCCACTCCCTCTACTCCTCTCTCTCTCTCTCTCTCTCTCTCTCTCTCTCTCTCTCTCTCTCTCTCCCCCTCCTTTTCTCTCTCTTTTACCATTTAACCCTACACAAGACAGGTCAGAGGGGTATTCAAAGGGGCAGAATTTAACCTCAAGAGAGGATTCCAGAAATGGTACCAGTTTGATGTAATAATGGAACATTAAGGTCTCCTGAACTGAGCCTTTTGGAGAGAAGAGCTATTTTGTTACCCCAGATCTTTAGGAGCAGCAAGGGACTGAGCCATTATGCATCTTCTTCTGAAGCCATGGCTCTTGTGGGAACTGGAAGTGGGCTGGATGGTAGTTTAGAAACTTTAAATAAAAATTCCATACTAGAATAATCCCAAACTTTATTCTTAGGCTACTAGTGGGGGAAGAGGGGAGGAATTCACTGGAAGATAATAGGGTGTTTTTCTTATATACATTTTCTTTCTGGAGAATTTCAACCAAAGGGTGGTGTTATATATCTGAAGGATGGGACAGAAGAGGAAGGAAAAGGAAAGCATTGCTAGGAAGTGATGGAGAATTGTCCTTTCATGTTGATGGTCTTCTATGAGTCCTTTATGTTCTATGTGGTAGAATAAAGACAGTCTTGATATACATTATTAGCTGTAGTGCTTGCATTGGAAACCTAAGGACCTTTTGCTTACAGAAATATTATGATGTCTCTAGGGGAGGTCAATGGATAGGTGCCAAATAAATGAAATTCTGATGTTTGTTGTCTCTAGGTGGAGATGTGAATCACGGGCAATGATTTATGGGAATCCCTCCCTCCACTACTTGAACCTGGTAAATGTTAGCTCTCTTTTTGTTTTCATGCTGGACTATGTAACCTACTTGAGGATAAGGATTGCTGTTTCATAGTCTTTGGAGGTTTCCTCATTGGAAAGTCCCTGTACCAAAGATATCAGCCGTTCGGTTTAAAAACCACTAAAAATGACTTTGTGCCTCCCTTTTTAATAAATGTGTGTTGCATTAGATTAGGCTGCATATGAATTGCCATTTTCAGAAGGTTGCTAATAAAATAAATACATGATTTTGTAATCGCCAGTCTTCTGAATGACCTCTTCTTGGCAATGATACCAAGTCCAGGATCATTTGAATCTTTCCCATTTTGAAAAGATATCATGAAAATTAATCCTAGTGGCCTTCAACATTTTACTCTCTCCACTATGGAATTTTTCTCTGTTTATTTGGTATAGTATATCTGCTATGCTTTGTCTTTAGATAGTACTAGTTTTATTTCCTTGTAAAACACACTGATTACTAAAATGTGAGGGTCCAAATGTAATGATTCAATCATTGTCCATCGTAAATAAAGGAATATTAGGAAATCTCTTCTATTTTGTGTTTACTTTTTCCCTTTCTTTCAGTTTCACACATAAATGTACTTGGGATGAACTGGCTTATTTAGGTCTTGGGCCAAGCTTCTTTCAGATGTCTTTTTCTCTTCCACTGTTTGGGAGTTGATACCATTTTCAATGTTATACTATTCTCCTCTGTAACATATTGCAAATGAGTTTACATTCTAAAGTAGTGTTGACTTTGGCTGCCATGACTTTGTGCTTGGCAAGGAGTTCAAGTGCTTCCTGGCTGAGATGGTTGGGGGCTCTTTTGGTCTCTTTTGAAGAATGACTATTTAATGTTGATTCAATTTCTTTCTGAAGTGATTGCATCTGAGTTAGTTACCCATTTTCCATTCTTTAGCATCAATAGCTCATTGAAATGGGTCAGATGGGAGCTGTTGAAATTGTACCAATCCTCATCTCTATTCTTTCATTTAATTTGTTGGTGTTGAATTTGGTCCTTGTTTCATCTGGTTAATCTGACTGTATTATGACAGCTGATTAAGAAATGATTCCCATACTGGTAACTAATTATATTTGATCTGACAAGATAAAGTCAAATTTAATTTTTCCTTATATTGTTGGGTGTGATTTCAGCAACATCAATTGTCACATCTATTATAGATGAACCTGGCAAAAAATGTAGTAAGCATCATTGAGTATCAATAAATTAAAAAAAGATAATGGCTTGTGGATACTTCAGAAAGTTTATTTTTTTTTAAAGAAAATCAGTGGAACATCTTTGATGCTCTATTCTATTTCATTTGGTGAGCTAACTCTCAAGAGTTTAATGAAACTCTCCAAGCAGATGACTCAAGATTTATATTAGTCTATCCAAAGTCTATTAGTCTATCCAAAATAATGAGAAGCCAATGGTGGGGAGGGGAGGTTATATGAGCAAATTTGCACATTAGAAAACTCACATTGGTTGTTGTGAAGAATGTACTGAGTAGGGAGATAGGGTGGGTAGACCAAATGGAAGTTTATTATAATAGATGATGAGGGCCTGACCTAGAGGAGTAGAGGGAAGAAATATGAAGATAGAAATGACAAAGTCTGGGGTGGCTAGGTTTCGCAGTGGATAGAGCACCGACCCTGGAGTCAGGAGGACCTGAGTTCAAATCTGACCTCAGACACCTAGCTGTGCGGCCTTGGGCAAGCCACTTAACCCCATTGCCTTGAAAAATCCTAAAAAAAAGAGAAAGAAATGACAACGTCTGGCAATGAACTAAAAGAGAGTAAGGGGTCAAGGGTTCAGCCCTAAGTGATTAGGAAGAATGTGGTTATCAGAGGTAAAATATGATGAATTCTGTTTTGAGCATGTAACATTTAGGATGCCCATGCAAAATCCAATTTGAGATGTCCCCAAGACAGTCAAGGCTATTATATTGGAGTGAAACTGGGAGAAAATAAACGAATGGATCAATCTCCTTACATGTTCCCTTGTGTATCATTCAAGGGAACAGGAAAACAAAGGAAAATAATCAATCCATTAGTTGGTTTGTTTTTTTTATCTTGTTTTTACAAGGCAAGGGGATAAGTGACTTGCCCAAGGTCACACAGATAGGTAATTATGAAGCATCTGAGGCCAGATTTGAATTCAGTTCCTCCTGACTCCAGGCCTGGTGCTCTATCCACTGCACCACCTAGCAGCCTCTCTACCCATTAGTTAAATTCATTAGCTGGTATTTACTGAAAGATGTAGACAAGAATCACAAGATAAGACTTCTTGGAGTGTTTGAAATCAATCCTAGTGGAGGTGGTATTTGTTCTTATCTATGTATTTCTATCCACAGAATTGAGCATGGATGCACCCATTTTTAAATTTTATAAATAGCACCCAAACTACTATCTGGTAATTTCCTATTAAATGAGAAGATTTATGATTTTTGTAATAGACTCTTCAAAGTATTGTCTATAATGGCAGACTTGGGTGACACATAGTTTTATTTTGTGGAATTGCATTTTCCTCCCTCTCCCTTTTTTTTTTATTCGTAGTTACAAGTGATAGCTATTTGAGAAGAGGAGAATGAGAAGAATATATTTATAATTGACATGATTTAAAAAGAGAATATATAATTAAAAAGATTAGTGTTTGCAAATGGCACAATAGATTCTGATTACTTGGAATTGGAAAGGTTTTACATAAACAAAACAATGCAAATAAGAGAAGAAGAATATTTGACTAGAGGAAAAAAAATCTTTGTACCAAGTATTTCTGATAAAAAACTAAAACCAAAATTTATGCCTAAGATAAATATTCAACTAATAGGAATACATAAGACTAAATGCCACTTCTATCAGGATAAATAATGAAAAAGATATAAACAAATATTCTCAAAAAAAATGAAAATGTCAAGCTATGAACAGTCATAAGAAAGGATGTGAATAAAAAGAAAAGTTCCTTATGTGCCCAAATTTTAATAGGAATAGTTTTTATAGTAACAAACAATTGAAGCTGATAGCAAAGCAAATGTCTATGGATAGTGGGTTAGTTAGGTTATATTACATGAATTTAGAGGGATAGTTTGTGATGTAAGAAATGATGGATGGGAAGAATAGAGACAAGTATTGAGAGATTGATTTGATGAAAAGTGAAGTGAGCAGAAACAGAAAAGGAACATGTATAATGTAGAAACATTTACAGTATGGAAAGAATCGTAGCAACAAACACTTGCAACTGGATTCTGTGAAATTATAAGGCCAAAACATGGCTCCAAAAAAGAAGTATGAAGACGCTTTCTCCTTGGGAAGAGATGGGGAACGTTAGATGTGGAACACTGCTAACTAAAGTCAGGTTCTTTCAATTCTTATCACACAGTCTGGCCTAAAGTTGGTGCTGAGTAAATGTTTCTTCATTGAACTATTGATCATTGTTTGGTTTTGATGAGTTGTTGTCTACCCCTCTTTTTTATTGATTGTTCACTGGAAGAGGTAAGAAGAGGACAATAGGAAATGTAAGTGAAGTAAAAGCAAATTTAGATTTTAAAAATTCAATTAAAAATGCCGATTCACAGGGTCAAATATTTTAATATGCTTTCCCCCAAGAAGAAATTATTATAAATATGAAGAGTGTATTTACTTTCCTTGGCTCCCAAGCTACCTTTATGTTTCATATTTGTTATTCTCTAGACACACAAAGTGACCTTGTATATCTCATTCTCTTGCATTGCTGATGACTAGGTCCACTCTGCCCATGCGGGCACTGGCACCTTCCAGTCTTTGGGTCATCCTGCCCTGGGCCACAGAAACACAACAGGGTACAATTTTCCTCATAGTAATTTTCAGGACAAACTACAGGAAAAACAACGCCAGCAGATTTTTCTCATTAAAACATTCTGGCGGTCAGTGGACATTTTTTTAAAACTTTGTAAAACAAGGCCCCGTCTTTTAATCAAACAGCCTTCTCTGACTTGCCTTCAGTTCAGCTTTGAGTCTAAAAAAAGTTGCTTTCAAAAGGAAAAGAAATTGTTCAAAGCTTTGCTTATTTTTTCATTGCAATTTGAGTTGACGTTAGGAATTTCTAAGCAAACACAGAGTGTCAAAACACTTTGACTACAAATCTCTCTTGCAAATCAGGGGCCTCAAATGGCCCCAATTTAGATCGAAGCTCACCTTTTCAAAACATACTTATTCCTCTTTAGTGTAGAAAGCACAGGATTTGGAACCAAATTTAGAGGTGACCACTTAGTTCTTATATGACCCTGATACATTCATTTAAGCACCAAGGATCCCAGATTCCTCATTTCTAAAATGAGAAAATTAGACTAGATGATCCCTAAAGCCCTTTTCCGCTCTCAATTTTGACCCCCAAATGGTTTCCTTATAGATCTAGTTTGCAAGCACAAGTCAAGACAGAATCTTATGACAAGGTCTTCAGCTGCTGAAGCAGAGGAGAGGACATTTGATATGTGTAGGAAGTAAGGGCTCAGTACGATTTTCACTGGTTCTTCCTTGTAGATTGTTTGATGAATATTCCTTCGTGTTGCGTGTATTCTTGTTCCCAACAAGATGATTGCCTGGCACATGACCTCTTGCTTGACTAGAAGTGCAATAATCATCATATGTTAGCCCAAGAGGGACCTTAGCAATGATCAAGTCTATTTTAGCTGATAAGTGAGGAAAATGAGGCCCTGACATGACTTGTCTAAGGTCTCATAACTGACTGGTAGAAGAGTGGGTCCCCAATTTAAGCTCTTTGGTTCAGCTACTAGGCTATACTAACTTTCAGCAGAGTGGTTGTAACATATCTAGGCAGCTAGGTGGTGCAGTGGATAGAGCAACAGACTTGTAGTTAAGAGGTCTTGAGTTCAAATCTAACTGCAGATACTAGCTGTAGGACCTTTGACAAGTCAAGTAACCCTGATTGCTCCATATCTAGGGCTATTTACAGTTGTCCTAGGTCATATCTGGTCCTGATCCCAAATCAGGAGAAGTGAGGCTGATGACTTAGCACAGTAATCCCTCACTCAGATCCAGTCCATTCGATGGTCATGACATCACCTCCTTGATGTCATGGTTTTCTTTAAGAACAAAGAAGAAATATCATCATTAACTATAACATGACATGTCAGTGGCCCAACATCATCCCTAAAAGTATTATGCATAAGTCAGAAAAATGTGCTGTTTATTTTCTAATTCATTAAAAAAAGTCCAACATTTATTGTTATCATTACCATCTTCATCATAATTATCTTCATCATCATCATTATTATTATCATTGTCATCATCACAGTCATCATTATTAATATTACTGCTATTATTAAGGGTAAGGTACTGAAAAAGTTGTCAGGCTACTAAGATCAAAAAATCAAGCATGCTTACCTTCAGGCAGCTTACCTTCTACTTATATAACATCCTTGTTAGATTAATTAAATAATTGTCTTTGCTTCCCATTTGTTTCTTAAATGGACATAAGACAATGTCTGAATTGTTTGTATGTAGTGCCATATATAAAAACTCAAAAGATGAATATTTGTTCATCTTCATTCACCACATATTTAATGTTTCCTATGGGACAGGTGTGGGAAATATGAAGACATCACTTCCTTCCCTCAAGGAACTCATGACTTGTTATTTAGAAGGAATTAATGTGTACACAGAGAAGTTAAATGTGAAATATGGTATAAAGTCTGTGACTTCATTAGTAGAAGAACTCCTGGTTGGGGAAGGCAGGTTGGTACTGTAATCTAAGTGTTACCTGGGGTGGAGCAATACTCTTAAATGTAGCCAAAGAAGATTATAATGTAATTGATAAAATTTGAATAAAATAACTAAAATATGATAGAATGTGGATAATGCTGATATGTGGCATTCTACATCGATATTCACAGTTTAGTGGCCCTACTTTCAACTTGAGTTTAATACCACTAATTAGAGCACTGAGTGGTTGGATGTGTTTTGGAGGGTCCCAAGGCTAGCATGTGTTAGAGAATCTGAACCCAGGTCAGTTCTCTCTCTCCCTCCCTCCTTCTTCTCTCCCTCTCCTCTCTCTCTCTCTCTCTCTCTCTCTCTCTCTCTCTCTCTCTCGCTCTCGCTCTCGCTCTCGCTCTCGCTCTCGCTCTCGCTCTCTCTCTAACAGAGAATTCTGTCACCCTGAGCAAGTGTCACTTGAGCAGAGTCTATAAGGAATGCCTAAATTAGTGGAGGTGAGGACGGGGAGCATTGAAACATGGGGTAAAGGGAGGGAAGCAAGATGGGATGTGTGCAGTTTTACTGAGTTGTTGAGTTGTTTTTCAGTTATGGCTAACTCTTTGTGACCTCATTTGGGGTTTTCTTGATAGACATTCTAGATTGATTTACCAATTCCTTCTCCAGTTCATTTCATAGATGAGGAAATTGAGATAAACAGAGTTTAGTGTCTTGCTTCAGTTGCCACAGTTAGAAAATGTCTGAGGCCCAATTTGAGCTCAGATCTTCCTAGGTCCAAATCTGGTTCTCTATCCACAGCCCTTTGTGAGTAGCTAGTATGTTAATTTTGTTGGAATGAATAATGTGTGAGGGAGAATGAATTGTAATAACTCATTTAAGACAGAGGACAGTCAAATCATCTCAGCGGTGTGGATATTCTATTCTTGGAGTGATGATGATGATGATGATGATGATGATGATGATGATGATGATGATGATATTAGTTCTTGTTAGATGTTAGATATCTGATATTAGATGTTAGATGTCTGATCTTAGATTATGTTGTCACAGTGGACTGTTGAGGTGTGTTGATCAGAGAGTGTCATGCTAGGTTGGACTTCAGGAAATTCTCTTGGCAGTTTTTTGAAGGATGATGAATAGAGAAGATTGAGTTAGGAACACTAGTCAGGAGAATCACAATAGTTGAGGTGAGAAGATATGAGTTTCTCAACTTGAGTGATGACTGTGAGCAGAGAGAAAGGGAACTAAGGCAGAGATGCTGGGAATTAGAATCTACAAATCTTTGCAGTTCAATTTTGTTAGATCTAGCAAGACATAGTTTTCTTTTGTTAAACCCTTTCCTTTCCCATTCAAAACCTAAGTATATTTTTAGGGAAATTGGATCTTCTTGCCTCTGACCACTCATACTTAAGTCTATGGTTGTTCAGTCAAGTCAAGATGAAGTTTCTGAATTTTTTGGAATGATTTTCTTTGAGCTGGGAAATTGTTTTGGGGGAGTGAAGCTGTAAGATATTGAAAATGAGTTTGAAATCTTGAACCTAGGCAACCCCAGTTGGGTGGGATCTTGGCCAATCCATTTTCCAATCCCGAGTCTGACCCAGCTCTATGGGAGTGGGAGGTGCTGGGACCAGAACTCTCTCTTTGGCTGGCTTCCACAGACTCCAGTTTTAAATCAAGTTCTGAAAAAAGGAATACTCACCCTGAGATTTGGGTCAGTGTGTGTTTGTTTGCACTGCAGTAAATTATCAAATACAATAGCTTAGGCATTGTTTTTTCTGCTAACTGAAACTCCTAAAGACTTTCATTCAGTTTTGGCCTTGGCTAAGAGAGTAAGCTGTCCTGGCAGAGTGCAGTTAACTCCTCTGGTACTCCTTCCAGTGACTTACCCTGTCCACAGTCTGTGCCAGTGAAGCCAGGGGGGCAGTTGCAGGTGCCAAGCAAGAGGTCACAATGGCCTCCATTCATGCATTTACACATCATTTGGCAGTAGGGACCATAAGTGCCGTCTGGGCATCCTGTTAAAAAAAGAACAAAACCACATGTTACACTCTTTCTGGAAGCTGGCCAGCATCTCATTTCATGTTCTTGGGCACTCAGTTACTTATACATTCAAAGTGATGGTTCATTGGGTATTTTTAGTCCAACTCAAGTTATTCTTACTGAGATTCAACCCTTTTGGTAAGTTGCTGTCTCAGAGTTTCAGATCAGTGCAATGAGTTTTTATTAAGTCCCTCCTGTGATAGGTGCTGGTTATGTGGAGATAAAAACAAAGCAATGCCTGTGCTTGAACAGTTTAGATCCTATCAGATGGAGGCAGCAGACTGTCTCCCATCCATCCCTCAAATGCTCTCCCTCCTTCCCTTCTCCCTGTTAGAATCCCTAGATTCTTCCTGAGCACAGTTTAGGTACTAACTTCTAGTTAAGACTTTCCTTATTCTCCCTAATATTCATTGTATCATAACTCCTATATATTGATTTATCTATATATTTATCTATATGTATAGATAAATATATAATATACATTTTTCTCCCATTAAAATGTAAGCCTCTTGAGCCCAGGAACTCATTTTTGTGTAAAATTAAATTGAAGGCAAACCTTCCACTCCTCTGTTACCCCCCAAAAAAATTCCTCCTTGTGGACACATAGCTTGGTGTCTACTTGGGGTTCTTATATCAGTTGAATGGAATCTCTGCTAGGGTCTACCATGACGAGAAGCATTGGACTTTGTTTTTGCTATCTAAGAACAAGTTCAATAAAGTCAAGAGAAACTGACTCATGGACAGTTTAGTCACCAAGTAACTGCAGAAAGTCCCAAAACTGGTCCACTAAAGGGACTATGATCTCTTCCAAGGGAAGGGACCCTAGTCCCAAGGAAAGGACAAGTCATTGGATCATGGGAGTAAAGGAGGCAGCAGGCAGAAGAAGAAGATCTCTGATGTTACTCAACAACTCTCTTTGTTTCTGTCAGGTCTGTTTGAGCCCTAACCCCAAATTCAATGAAAATTCAGCGATTTAGTTTAAAACAACAAAAGCATTAACAACAGTATGACAGTCCACCAAGAAAACTGTTTCCATCTAAATCTAGAACAAAATACTTATCTAGGCATTACATAGGTCTCTAGTCTAATGATTCAAAGCACCTAGCAGCACTAGCCACAGAGTACCCCTAGAACTTGGTTGGGATAATGAAGTTTTTCTGGACTCATCATTTAACTTTGTATTCTTTGTTTCTAATCATGACTGCCCAAGATTAATTATATTGGAATGTTTAATCTCCAGTGCGTTGTTCCTCCATGCTGTCAACTGATTATTCGAATAATCGACATTTTTGCATATTGTTTGCAGTTGGATAAAAGTCTGCATCTATAGGTCATCATAGCCTGGACGGTGGATCCTGAACTGCACCTGATAATCACCTGCATGATGTATGAAGTAGATATGGTAGGTGGTATTTTTCCAGGTGAGGAAAATTAGGTTCAGAGAGATCAAGAGTCTTGGCTAAGGTCACACACAGCTAGTGACAACAATGGAAGCTAATCATGGTTAACAACTGGGGAATCTCTTGAGGTGGCAGGATGCCCTGGAGGAAGAAATTACAGCCTTTCACAACTGTGGAATTTCTGAACTGGCAGACTGCCCTGCACAAAGAAATATAGCCAATGAGGGCAATCACAAGCAGTGCAATGTACCTCTAGACAGGATTGATCAAGGTAGATCAAGGGTGTAAGCAGAAGACAGAAGTTGGGTGGAGATGGGACTGACTACCCAAGAGGAGAACATCCCTTTAAGTTGGAAGGAGTCAAATTGATTTTTATGAATCTTTAATATGGTTCTGCTGCTGACCCTGTGCTTTCTCCCATTTTCTCAGTTGGCCTGGAAGATATTATAACGTAGGAAATCTGAGTACAATCACAACTAAGATGCCTGTACAACACTGGAATGGGAGAAATTTTTCTTTCCTGTGTTTGATGTTCATTCCCACAATGGATATTTTAGATAAGTTTGTGTATCCCAAGTTGAGTCAGTTCATTTGTCATCAGCAAAGAGGAAACTTGTTCTGTCTTATTTCTAAAAGAATTGAAAGCAATGAGTTTGAGTTTTTTGCCTATCAGATAGGATAATATAGGAAAAGAATTGTGTAGACTTAAAAAAAAAGGCATGAAGAGCACCAAGTATAACAATTAGGTCCAGAATTGTGGTTTTTGATCACTTCTGCTATCTTCTTCATGATCACTGTAGCAGAAAGACAAGTTAATTCATCTCATCTTGGGGCCATGTGAAACAAACAGCTCCAGGTTACTTGATTTAGATTTCCCACATCTAAGTGCAGCAGGGGAAGCTGCCAATCTCCACTTTCTAAGGATGTCTGGTGAAGAAGAGGAAAAGTCTTTGGGGTCCGTAGTGGTTTGTCCAGTGCTCTTTTCCCCCTGGTACCATAGCTGACCTCATTAACATTTGAGAATTACTGAAGGATTTATAGAAATTATGACAAATCAGAGAGCAGCCACAGTGTGAAGTCTTCTTATTTAGTACATGATATGCTCCAAACATTCTTTTTTCTTTTTCACCTTCCCCACACAGGAAATAATCCTATTGCTGGCCCCTCTGTTTTCATCTGTACATTCACTTTTCCGTATCCCAACAGATTTTGGGAGTTCTATCCCTGACCTGGTGCAGAGGGGTGAGATGTGCTCTTCCATTGGATACCTTCCATCTATCAAATGATCAGATATCTTCATTAGGGAGCATGTCAACCATTTATCACTGCCACAATCTACTTTTCCAACCTTATCCCTGATGCCTCCCCTTGATATAGCACTATGTTCCAGACAAATCAGCTGACTGAAAATTATTCAAACAGACATTGTGTTTTATCTCCTTTATACCTTTGTTCACATCATCCTTTCTGCTAGGAAAATAACTTTAGGTACCATATGTTCCATTACTATCCATCCTTCAAGATTTGACCAAAATATCATCAGATTTGACTAAGCCATTGCACACATTCTCTCCTTCCTAACTCTGCCTTCTGCTCTTTGTCTATAGATCATCATTGGGGTATAGCTTTCTCTGCAATGCTCTATAGTTTCCAGGGCCCAGGTTCACTTCAGAAATGATTTTCTCACTTCTGCTGGCTCAAATGATTCTATCCTGAAAACTAGGAAAAAATGTCTCCACAATTTTTGTTGTTACTGTTCAACTGTTTTTCAGTCATTCTTAGTTTTTGATATCCCATTTGGGGTTTTCTTGGCAGGGCTACTGGAGAAGTTTGCCATTTCTTTTTCCAGCTCATTTTACAGATGAGGAAAGTGAGGTAAATGAGGTTAAGTGATATATCCAGGATCTCATAGCTGGTAAGTGTCCGGGACCAGACTGCAACTCATGAAGATAAGCCTTGCTGACTTCAGTTTCCATCACATAATGGCTTCTCCAGTGCATGAGGAATAACTCCTCATGTTTGAGTATACAGTTCATTGTATTTAAAAAAATATTATCTATTTAAAGGAGGAAAATAAAGCCCTGAATGAAAAAGTATTAGTATCCCAAATCTTTGCAAGTTCTCAGAAACCTAAATACGATGGACTTCTGTTGCGTTGTCTTTGCCCTTTACTCTGTTTTTCAAAGTGATGTAATTCTGCTCTTTCTTCTACCCTCTTCCACTCCATTCCATCTTAATTCCTCTCCTCCTTTCCCCTCTTCTCGTTTTCTAAGAGTTCCCATTCTCCCTCTCCTCCCATTCACTCCTCTACAAACCTAGTGGTTTCTGTAATTCTATGTGAGGGATTTTCACCATTTTTATACTATGAACACCTTTGGTAGTCTGATGAAATCTATGGACCTCTTCTCTAAATAGTGCTTTTAAATACAAAATACTTAGGATTATAAAAGAAATCAATTAGTTTTGAAATAATGGCTATTGACATATTTTTAATTTTTTAAAAAGAGGGATTTTCTATAGCCTAGAATTTCTTAGCCTTTTTATGCCCTTCAGTTTTGAGAAATTAATTTTCCAACCCCATCATTCAACTCTCATTTGTAAAGGAAACAAATTATATTGATATATATTTGTCATAATATTAAAAAGAGGAAAAGACAGAGTAAGACCCGCTATTCTAAATCTACTTTCTATAAGATTCTACTCTCTTGTAAGTCTCAAGAGGAAAAAGTCAACTTGCGCTTGGATGGGGAAGGAGAGGAGAAAGGAAAATCCCAGGATATAGAGAGGTTGGAGTATTTCACGTCTTTTTCAGTCCTGTGATTCTGGTTCTTTTCCTGAAATACAGACTTTGCTTACAGGTGGAAATACAATGCTAATTCCTTTCTCCTTGCTCCCAAGGACCGACTCCCCCCCCCCCCCATTTCAACCTCCAACAATTATGGAGAAAGAAAGTTCAGTATGAGACATAATTCTATAAGTCAAAGACTATTTCTTTTTCCTCCTACATCTATTGGATTATTTTGTACCACTAAAGAAAATCAACCAAATCACTTCCCAACCTGCTTCCTATTTCCTACCTCCGTAAGACATCAACTCTCCCTTGTAGTTTGCCCTTGATCCTCTAACTTGCTCTATAATCCTTGATAGCTTTCTTCCACCTGCTCTTATCTTTACTTACAAATGGAGATTTTTCTTAGCTCTTTTCAATTTCATCTTAAATTTCAAAATAGATGATTTCAAAAATGTTCCTCATTTCTCTCATTAATATTTTCTTCCTATCTTTAGAAAGGGCTTCCCTGGACCCCTGTCTGTGTTAACATTCCTTTTCTTGAGTAGTGTTAACTTCTCTTATGATTTCGTTTCTGACAATGGCTAATTCTTTGTCTTCTCCTCTGCCTCCTTCTCCTGCCTTTCCTTTGCCTCCTCCGCCTTGTTATTTTCTTCTTTTTCCTTTCGTCCTCCTTATTATATGAAATTAACATTTATTAATGTTTCTTGACTGTCTGGCAATATGCTAGGTGCTAGAAATACAAAGGCAAAGATCAGTTTCTATAACATGTTCTACCTAGGTATAGGGTGAGATGGGAGATATGGGCACAGATAAAACAACACAGAATATAGTCAAAGCAGATACTAGATGATTCAGGGATGGCTTGGGATTATAAAATAAGGAAACATCCTGTGTAATATCTAAGCTGAGTCTTGAAATCAACTTGGTATTCCAGAGACAGAGGCATAAAAAGAGAGCATTCTATATTCAAAGACATGGAGACAGGAGATGGAATGTCCTCTTCAGGGTCGTGAAGTAGACCCATTTGGCTACGACACACAGTCAAATATTCTATTACAATTTAATGCCCTCATTTTATGAATAAAGAAATGGAAGGCCTAAAATAAGAATCAGTATCTGTCCAAGGTCCCCAGTTTATAAATAGGAGATTCAGTATTTGACCCAAAGGCACTTTCCCAATCTTTCAGCATTGAGCTAGAACTGTTTCAAGTTGAGATATACTAACCAACAGTAGCAAATATCACTGTCTACAGGTCAAGCCCATTCCACCAGCAATATATGAACAGCAGTATGCTGTTCATACATGTTTGCTGTCACAATAGCTGCAAAACTTTTCTGCAACAGTCCAGTGATGAATTGATTAATGTTGGCCTCTTCAAGAAAAATGCAATTTCAGTTCAAAAGGATAGCAACATTACATACAATTGCCCATATCCAAAGAAATCATGTGTTAATGACTTTTTAAAATTGATATTATGGGTGAATCTTTATATATCCAACATAATATTGAGGAATTTGAACTTCCATGGGACTCATGATTCTTCTCTGCCATGATTCTCAAAGACCATCTACAAAAGTCATACATTCATAGGATTGGAAATTTAAAGTTGAAAGGGAAGTTAGAATCCATCAAATCTGACTCCCCCCACCACCAATGTTTTTCAATTATTTGAATGACATCTTTGTCTATTTCAGCTTAGATGAAAATTTACAACATTACATTTTATTTTTTGAAAAATTATTGAAGAATTTATTCTTTGTATATATTAATTAATTCTTAATGAAGTTATTGAAAAGTAATGGTTCATTCTCTAATATCTTCATATATGTGCATATATATGTATATATATATATATATATATATATATAGTCCTAATTTATAGAAAAAACTTAAGCAAAAACAAACTGACATGTCAACCACAGCTGACAGCATATGACACATCTCAAACCCACAGTCCTCCATAAGGATAGTGAAGAAATAGTTTCCATTGAAAGTTCTCTGGAATCATGATCTCACATAACATTTTTCCACACTCACATATATGAACATGCACCTGTATATTCACATGTAAAGAAAATACAATTTCAAAAACTCAAAACTAATGAGATTTTTATAATCAAGATTTTAAACTCAATAAAGCTAGCCTACTCATTGAAAGACAGTCAGGTGGTGCAGGGGGATAGAGCTGGGACTGGAGTCAGAAAATCTCAGTTCAAGTTTGGTCTCAGATACTACTAACCAAGTGACCTTGGACAAATCCCTTCACCTTTGCCTCAGTATCCTCAATTGCAAAGTAGAGTTAATAACGCCTCCTACCTCCCAGAGTTGTTGGGAGGCTGGTGCTCATCCGAGTACCATAGTAGGAGCTATATAAATGGCAGTATTGTCATTAGTACTACATCTTGAATATACTATTTGTTAAAATAACATTCATTTCTATTGTCATCATCAATTGATCTCAAATGACTTATAGTATCCA